>NC_092828.1:27692692-27983091 GCF_039878825.1 Excalfactoria chinensis | reverse complement strand
TCTAGATAAATGTCACGGCTGATTTTCATTTGACAAACATTTCTTTGGAGTAATTTCCATTCATTTTGCACTATTGAAAAGGTTTGAAAACTCTATCTTGCTCTAACCTTTACTCATATTCAAATGAGTTTTCTCAACACTTCCTACAAAGGAGAGAAAGTACAAAAATTCCAGTCTCAGTAAATTTTCTTCATGAATTTACTTGAGACTCCTTGCTTAGTAAATAACTCTGACTTAACATAAGGTATTTCTAGAAGCTTAGTCCTTCCAAATAGGTGGAGGGAATTTATCTCTTAACAACTGTCTTATAGAAAGTGCATATCAAGTGTTTTATGCAAAGTGCTTGTGTGAAACAAGGTAGATTTTCAATACACAAATGTAGAGTATGGCACCCATGTAAAATTCTTTAGCAGTGGGTGGTATGCATTCTAAAGCAAGAACAAACATAACAACACTCTATACATCCATAAATAGTTGCAATTTACATTAACTACATTCACTACTTCCAAGTGTCAACATTTTTACAGCTCAATGACAGTCATCAGCAAGAATTATTCCTTATTCACCTTCTGCCTTGTAAATTGTTTTAAACATTTTTACATTAATATCAGAGCAAATAAAGTAATGGTGCTGGCAGATGTACTGACTTAATTGCATCTGCATTGCTATTATTACAATGTTTCAAAAAACTGGCTTCAAATATAGTGACTTACCATTTTACACTCTTAACTGAAGAGATGGTTACTTAAATAAAACTACCGGCAAATAAATCACTGGCATTTTAATCTCAACAGTTTAACCAACACCAGCCTAGGAGCTCACTGCTGAACTAATCAAGTGGTTCTATTCAAGAATTTTACACCATGGAAATTATTTGGGTTTTCCATCATACCAAGTTATCAACATTTTTGGTCTCTGTCCCTATCATTAATCAGCCTTGCACCACATCTCCAAATCTGTAAGGCAGCAGACTGAGACAATAAATAACCTATCGCTCACTACAAAACTGGCAGATGTTTCACAGAGTGGTTTCACATATTTTTGAGATATGATTAGGAATTGTCTGGTATGAATTTTGAAAATCAGCAGGGTTTTTTGCATATTATTGTTACTGTGTCAAGTAATTGGAAGTAAATTACTCAGTTATTAAAGCTGATTGCTTTTTTACTGTTAGTCTTAAAAGAAAATAACTTTTTATATGACTGTTATAGAGAAAATTCTTCTTGATTTATTCTTTCTGTTTCTTGCAATTATACTAATGTTTTGAGATGGCTAGGAAAACCTGAAATGGATTTTAAGATACAAATCAATGAACTTCCCTTCCTACACCCAAATATCCATATTGAAAACTGTACTTTCTCTATTATTTGGTAGTGGGGTTTTTTTTTGTTGTTGTTTTGTTTGTTTGTTTTGTTTTGTTTGTTTGTTTTTCCTCTACCCCTTTCATGACAGCTATGTCTTTGTTAGTAGTCATAATTTTTTAAAGGAATAAATGTTTTTTATCATATATATGGGAACCTTCAGGCCATAGCCTGAAACAGTAACTGAGCAATCTTGTGAAGAAGCATGGACAGCCAAAGGAGCATAGGTGCAAGCAATTTACCTGCGCAACTGAACCCCTAACCTCATTTAATGGCTGGCAGCCAGGAGGAATATATCTTTACTCAGACATTTCATCCTACTTAGAGTTTTCCAGTGAACCCCTATCTTCAGAGCTAGGTAAGCTATTCCTTATTACTGGCTTGTGGCAATGTGCCTTTCTTAGGTTATTCCAAAAACTGGTCAAAGGCAACTATATATACTTTATACAATTAAAGCACAGTGAATTGTAAAAAAAAAAAATTAAACATACGTTTGAATTACTGATAGAAATCACAGTATACAGGTTGGTGAATGAAGAAATTGGGTGATCAGAAGGTAAAATAAGATTATTTAATATCCTAGGAAAGAAAAAATTTCAGCTGGAAAATAGATACATAAATTTCACAATGCTTTGTTATTTTGTTATTTGGTTTTTTAAATACTGGTAATTCATAAATAAGAACTAGTTTTTTATTGACAACAACTGAAAATAGTAGAAATCACCCATGTTTGAAATGTTCTTTAAGCAGCTGTAATGGTTCTCAAGACTCCTACTTGTCTTCAAAAGCTGTTTAGTGGATTAAGAGGAATTTTGATCCAATTAAGAAATACTACTGAACTGCAGCTCTCAATACAAAATATATGGAGTTTAATTTAAAGGGGGAGACATTTTGAAGAAGCTGATCTCTGTAGAAAATCCATTCAAGCAGCAGCCTGGGAAAAGCTGAGATTAAATTCAAACCACTAAGAAGAGTTTTAGGAAGATTTTAAGACTGTAGCACTTAAACTGAGCAGTGTGGCTGTTGATAAACTATGCTCAGTATCTTTAATTTTAAGCTTTAATGATCATAGAAATTAATAACATTTTAAAGCAAAATATGCACTACTGTTGGTTGTTTTCGTGAAGTAAAATTCAACTGTAATTTAGAAGAGTAAAGTAAGAAAATGTATGATGAAATTCAAATAGACACTTAATAATTATTGAAGAAAATAGAGCTGGAACTCCATAACTCAAGGCATCACAACCTTAAGCATCACATCTAAACATCACCGTTCATTTTTCCATATTTTTCATGGCTATAATTGGAGTAGTCTTTAACCCATGAAGGAAATAAGAAAACAAAAAGCAAAAAACTTTCAGCGGGACTTCTATGTACTTCAGTGTACTATTAACTGCCAAATTATCATACTGCCTATCATACAAGATCTTGAAGAAAAGTGTCATTTAACTGTGACTGTAAATAAAGTCCTTCAGACTTTATTTCATGCAAAGGCAAACATATAAAACTGAAGTTAGCAAGAGATTCAAACAGCATTGAAACATGTTGTGGGAAGAGCAATAAATGGAGATACAGTAGATAAATAAGAAAATAACTGATTCTAACTGAAACTGTAGCAAGTATGTGTTACACCAGTCACATACTTTTATTAGGAATGGAATTACATACGTCTGTATGCATGCATGTATAAATACAAACACACATATGGTTCATTAGTTATGGCTTGATGCACACTTTAGTAAATTACATATCAATAACCAGCATTAATAATATATCCGCATATTTTTATCATTATACCATATGTTAATAATGCACAACTGGTATTTCATTCATTAAACTGATCTCAGAAAGGGAAAAGTCTTAAATCTTAGTATATTTGTCCTCAATGTCTTAAATATGAAGCTGTCGTTTTAAATTCTATAATTTTGTCTTCTTTCAGAGATCTCAGATGGGCAGAATGAAATCCTAATCCTATAGTCAGCAGAACTGAGAACATCTGATTCATCTGGATTGTTTTTCCAGTATTTACATTTGTAGAATTGCTATAGCAATAACTGGGAAAAGATGCTGGGGAGATATATTTTCACTGAAGTACAAGTTCCTCACTGACCTTCTTCCATCTTCAGGTACACTGATGCACACTTTGCATCCTTCATATTCCTTCATGAAATTACTTGAGGATATAGATGAATAGACTTTTGGAACATCTTTTCTCTCTCAAAATAGCACAGGTGTCCTTTAAATTCAGTATCACCATCAGAAAGCATTTCATGCATTTAAACTTCTTTACAAAGATATGGTAAACTAAGGTATGAAATCTTTGATAATCAGTGCTCCAGAAGGCCTGGAAATCATTTGTGAGAACAAGTAGGAAAATGGATTTCTTCCAGACTTGTGATTTTCTTCCATTTTTACTGGGCAATTTTGAAAATATAATTGTTGTTTTGTGAAAACAAAATCAGTCCCTATTTTTGCCTGCTAAATATTCACAGCTAACTACAGTATTGAAAAAGCTTCTCTTTTCAAAACAGGAAGATCTGCACCCAGTTACACCGATGGAAACATCACCTGTCAGACTGAACAAGTAGCTTCCTCACATTCCCTTAATGCACCATGTTGGTAAAGTTCAGTGAGAACTTTAGAGAACACAAAAAAGCATCAGCTTCAGAACTAGCCCTGGATCTTATTGCCAGTACCTGCCTACCTCTTGCACTCTCAAGTCTGATGTCCAAACATAAGAGCTAAGAGATTGGATATGTAAAGTTCTTTTACTCATGTAGCTGGTGATTTCAAAGAAATATAAAGAGTGACTAAGCTTGTGACTGTAAAATCATAAAGCTGAAGATATATATGTATTTTCTGCCTATTTTTTGTTTCATTTGGGACAAATTTATGTGCAATACATATATTATTATTATATAACTGAGCCAAACTGAGGTGTTATGATATTTGACAAGAGAGCTCAGTATGTCTGCTTTATGATTTCTCTTTGGAGCTATCTTCAATCTGAGATAAACGAGGAAGTTACCTGGATCTGTAAAACAATATCCAACTGCCAATTAAATGTTATCTTTCAAATGTGGAAGGTGAAACAGATATTTTTCTATTTCCTTTTTAATTTTTGTTACTTCCATTATGATTGTGGAGGTTTTATTATTATTTTGTTTTCCTGGGTTTTGTTCATCCATGTTGGCATTCTGGCAGTAATAGCTTCTTTGCTAGAATGTGATTTCTATTTTTAATTTGGTCTTAAAGTTACTCAGTAATGAGCGATCGTTTCCATGTCATCACAGAATTTCCATTACCAAATGTTTCATTAACTTAGCTGTTGACAAACAGTGATAAACTTTTTCATTTCATTTTCCTTGTGCTGGACTTGCTCCCGATTAACAAGGAAAATGTTCATAAAGTGTAGTGGCATGTATAAAAAACACAGTGTATTAACAATGCATGAAGACTAAGCAGGGGATGCAGAAGTTGCAGTGATCCATTAATGCTTCTGGTAGCTTATACCTACTGCAGCAAATCGAAATATTTTCCCTATAAAATTATCTCCCAAATTTTGTACACAATCAGTTTGTTAAAGCATGAAATTTGATTATGCTTACTTGTTAACATGCTCATGTGACTAACTTGCATGGTATAAACAGTCCTTCACAGTGTTTAACTTAGTATTTGACCTTCCAAAGAAATTGTGCACAGATGTTCTGTACAGTGGATAGGGTAATACTTCCATTCTTTTGTTTAAAATTTACTGCTCACTTAATTTTGGTATGCGACTATTTTTTAGTTAACTTTATGTAGTTATTTTGGGAATGAATAAAGAAAAGTCTGATTAGCTATTGTTACGTATTACCATAAATCATAACATTCACAGTAAGGAAAAAAGAGGAATTACTTGACTAGAATTCTTTCTTCTTATTGTAGTTTTGTTTGGTTTGGTGTTTGGTTGGTTTTCTTTTTTGTTTTTTTTTTTTTTTATTTTTTATTTCTCTTGGAGTGCAGGTAGAAGGTGCTTATTAAAAAAAAAAAAAAAAAAAAAAAAAAAAAAGACTTTACAGAAGCAGTAAAAGCAAAACTTAGCATAATTATCAGAAAGATCTGAAAAGATATTTCAGAAATAGAAATGGAAACAAATTGCCAAGCCTGAATCATGATCAAGACACACACAAAAATCTGATAACTTATTTTAAGGGATTAAAGAAATTGATTTTTAGTTGTGTGTGCATATATTTATCTCAAAAAAGTCTTGCTCAAAATTATGCTCTTTGTTTCTTGAGCTAAGACCATTGTTTATACTGGAAATCATACTTTTCCTGAGCACCTCTTGACTAAAAGTCTGCTTTCTTCAATGGGTACATAGAGAACAAATTATATAGTTCAAAATCTAGAGGATTTTTTGAGCCTAAGAGAGAAAAGGAGACAGGCAGACTACAGGGCTGCTTTCAGTATGGAAATGAGATATAG
Source organism: Excalfactoria chinensis (assembly GCF_039878825.1). Classification (NCBI taxonomy): domain Eukaryota; kingdom Metazoa; phylum Chordata; class Aves; order Galliformes; family Phasianidae; genus Excalfactoria; species Excalfactoria chinensis. Next base: position 27,977,263 of record NC_092828.1, on the reverse strand, counting down.
CATTTGCTTTTGACTTCTTCCCAAAGAAAAAGTTGAAAAAAATATTAAACTCTGTTCTTTTAGTTCTAAAGGACACTGTTCAACACTGTGCCTTATCTATACTCAACTAATACAGTAAGAAGCTACTTCTTTGTGGACTACTTGCACCAATATGAGATATGAGGAAATCAGGAAACACGGCTCCACCACCAGCTCCACTGAAGGGATACTGTGAGGAAGCTACACCTATTTTTCATAGTTTTAAATTAGTCATAACTGATGTTTTGGATGACAACATCAAACCACTTATTTTATTTTTTTCTGCTGACATTTTAAACTTTATATCCATTTCCCTTTCCCCCCTTTCTGCTCTCTAACAAGGATTTTGTGCAGTTTGGCAAGTAACATTTTCCATGTAGCTCCATGTGGTATCCTAGCCAGCTGGCTGTCCCTATGGACTTGCAATAATAATCATGTATGATTACAGCAACGTGAAGAACTCCACAATGGAAATATCAGTAAGCAAATCTTGCAGGTACAAAATGGAAAACAACTAGCCTGTGTTCAAGATGTAGATTGCATTACTGCATATGCAAAATGGCTCAGTTATGGGTACTTACTTTAGTGGAGGGACAATGGGCTCAAGCATGGGCTATTGAAGTAAGAGTATGGGAGAAATGCCAGCTATCATGAAGCGAATAAAAAACATTATAGTAATTCTGGGCTTATACTTGTCAGTTAAGTTACCTTATTTGTCAACATTCATATTACATTAGTACTGAACTAGCTCCACTTTGTCCACTGAAGACATGTTCATACTGCATGTGAACTAACTAAAGCAGTATGTATGCTTCATACTTAAAGAGTAATGTGTGCATTGAAATGAATGGATGTTTTACAGCTAGCATCAATGTGGCAACAATTTTATCTGAGTTGTCTTCTCCAAGGTCACACAAGAAACACAACTTTGAGCTAAAAACAGAATCCAGATGGCAGCTGAATGCAATCAGCAGAAACATTTCTATCTTTCCTATCAGCATAACCCTGGGTGAGTGTTTGGTATTCCAAGCTCGCTTTTTTAGCTCAAGCCTTCTCTTCCCCACTGTGACCTCTTGACCTCTTCACAGTACTGGTCAAGTGATCTGTGATTCCAAAACCTGTTCAAGTATCTTGCATGTTGTCAGATAATGAAGGTGATGAACTGTCCTGTGCATCTAGCCTAGCTGAGGATGGAGTGGGGTTAATGCTCATGACAAAGCTCTGATGAATCTGAGCGTGTTTGCTGATTACAGAGTGTGTTCACTGGCTGTATATCACTGGCAGACCACAAACCACTCTAATCTGAAAATAAAACATTAAATATAAAACATGAGTAGCAGTCATTGGGAATCACGGAGTAGTCTTTCTGACAAGATGCAAGGGATTTGCAATTCCCATTAGGGTTAATATTACTTCCATGGCTAAAAATTCAGGCACTAATTCTCCTAAAACTAAACTACTCTCCTGTTCTCAGTACCATTCTAATAACATCCAAATGAAGGGATTTAAATGGAAATGAGAGCAGTGTCAGTGACATGCTGTTGTTGGTTATCCCAGGGAATGCAGTATCAACAACTGGGCAGCAGTGCAAGTGTATGGACAAATTCCCAAACCATTTTTTTCAGTGCTTAACCAGAGAGAAACTAAAGCTTTCTCACTTGTACAACGCATATTGAACTATAAGGTTGCCAAAATAGCTTGTTATATGGAGCCCTGTGCTACCAGAAGATAAAAACACTGAACTAATTTTTTGTGTTAGGCCTCCAGGCCCTGCAGCATTTTATATGCAAATGTGCTCAGGCTCACATGTGTATTAAGTCAAATCAATGAAATTATCACTGTAGAATGAATTGAAAAGATAGACCATTCCTTTTAATTTGAAAAGGATTTGCAATTCAGCATTTCCATAGAAAGCTAATTGAAATGCACTTAACACTGCTGAAAAGTAGTGATAAATTTATGGAATGCACAGTTATTTTTAGCTGTCAGAATACTTAAAATCATAAGCTGTAGCTAAATAATTAACCAGCTAGTATGACTGAAAATGCACAGGCTAATTTAGAGTGTGAGTCCAGCAGTTTGACTACCAGAAATATGGAAAAAAAAAAAAAATAAATAAAGGGATAAGCAAAATAAGTATATACCAGTTGAAATGTGGATGTTGAACGAAGTATGTAAGCACAGACATACTTGGATAGTCATACTTAGAATTAACTTCACCTTACAGGTATATTGCAAAAAAAAAAAAAAAAAAAAAAAAAAAAAATTATCAAGGCTTATCAGTGCTCTGGAGAAATTAGACCAAGCTCTTGTTAATGATTTAGCACAATTTCAGCCACTGCGTTCTCTGTTTCCTATTTTAGCGGAGGATTTGTACTGGGAAAAAATAGGGGGAGGGGGGAGAGAAAAGAACATAAATACAAGCTTAAAATACAGTGAACATACATTTTACCTTATGACAATTCAATGTAAACGGGTAAATTTTACTATTCACTCATGAAAGAGGCTAAAAAATCAAAAGGTTGTTGATGTTGCTATTAGTTATGTAAATCTGAAAAAGCGCCCAGATATTTTTTTCACTGATCTCTTTTGTTCTTTACATTTACTCCTTATCTTCAGTCTTTTCTTTCACATTTGTCAGGTCTTTACTTACCTATATTACCTAGATAGATATTTTCTGGCTGCATAAAATTCTATAAGCAAAGAAGTTTCATGTAGTGTTGTAAACGTAAAAGAAAAAAAAGTTTGGGGAAAGGACTAAATATTTCTTCACATAGTTTTCTACTTTCATTTTTTTTAAACCAAGTATTTCTAATACCTTTATGCTTATTTACTACTACTTTTCTGATATTTTATATATCTTGAAATCAAAGACATGTCTTAATGTACATCTAATATTTTCAGTTGCCTAGATTAGCAGAATTGTGTCCATTTTAAACAGATAGTATTTATCTGAAAACATTGAAAGGCTTTTTCTTTTTTTTTTTTTTTCTTTTTTTTTTTTTGTGGGTTTGGGGTTTTTTTGTTTGGTTGGTTTTTGTTGTTGTTTTGGGCTTTTTTTTGGGGGGGTGGGGGCGGGGGTGGGGGGAGACAGGGGAAAAGGAGAACTGCCATATTAGCTCATAGCAATATTTAAAGGGAAAGTAAAAGGAGGAAAAGATAGAATTCAACTCACTGTACCACTTGCTGTATTTCTCCTTTACTACCTGAAAGCAGAAAAGTAAACAGGAAAATGGTATGTGATAAGGTTTTTCACTGTAATGGTTGATGTGCTAGGAGGTATCAAATAGTTCAAAGAAATAATTTCAGCAGAGAGGAGGAAGCTTTGGAGAGCTTTGGGAAAGCCTGAAGCAAATATTCGAAAAGGATTTTAGATTTAGGTGGAGACATTACATTTTTTATCTTTCTTTTCCTACATATAATTTGCATAACATGTGCACTTACTATGTAAATTAAAAAATTCCATGTTATGAATTTTCATAACATTTCTGCACTGATTTCTCCTCTCTGTTATTTGAAATCTCTGTCTATATAGAGGGTATTTGGATGTTCTTTTTACTGAATGTCATGAAGACCATATGGCCAACATTAGCCTTTAGGATTTTCTGTCAGTATGTACAAAAATGTGAATTACTTTGTTTGGACATTTGAGAATAGAGTCTGAAAAGGTGACACTACATTTTTTGATGACTTGCTACATTGTTCATTGTTTTTTATCTGAAGTGTGTGGAACAATTGATCTTAAGAAAATCAAAGGACAAGATCTCAAAATATTTACAGGGTAGAAGGCTGAGTCAAAAGAACACTGTATGAGAAAAAGAGAAAGCAGTGCTTAAAAAGCAGGCCACAACAAGGGAAAACCCTGGAGATTAAGTCTCTAACAGATAGATAGATAGATAGATAGATAGATAGATAGATAGATAGATAGATAGATAATATAATTATAATATATATACTTATATAATATAATATATATATTTCCAACTTATCACAGAAATTCTTTTGGGGGTCATATGAGCATGAGGCTTGGGAAGAGTGCCTTAATCCTGTCACATTTTCTATAACTGGGAGAATACTCATAGCCACCTGCTCAACAAGCCTTGGAAAATTCTCCCATGCTTTATGGAAAGCTTAAAATATGTAGTTGGAATGCCACTCAAGTACTGAAAGATGTAAAATGGCTATAAAAACAGAGTAGAACAGAAAAGACCAACAGTGGATGCAGCACTAGTTACATTTCAGACAGATGACTAGAACCTGTCCCATATAATATTTTAATGTAAAAATTTGTTTTTGCCGCTTTTTTCAGGTACCTATTTCAGAGATATTCGCTACAGAACTTCAGAATAAGGATTTAACATGGCTGTGAAATCTGGCAGTACCTAGAAATTAGATTAGTGTGACTGAAATTCATACAACCCCAAAAATGCCAGTCTCACCACACAAATTTATTTTGTATTCGAACCTGAAGAAAAACACTATGACCTTAAAGATTACTCAAGAACAGTAGTGAGACACAGTTACATCCTTTATTTTCAGTCTTCCTCTAGAGAACGTGAATTGTCAATAAATAAATAAATAAAAATAAAAAAGATTAAAAGAATGTTAAATTTTGCTTTTCCATTAATTTTATGAAATTAGTCTTCATGTTTAAGGTTAGCTATATATAATTACATTCCTCTCAAGATTTTCAAGAATATTTTCCTGGCCAGTGTTAATACAAAGGAAGAGGCTGACTTCCAGTAGCTATCCTGCTTCAACAGAGAACACTGAAAACATTGCTATGAAAATATTATTACAGGCATAGGGGTCACATTTCACAAAAGATATTTTTTGTGTTCTCTTACCTAGAGAGCTCAGAGGTCTATAACAAAGCACTTAAAAGGAATTAAAAATAACTACTTGACACATTTACAGCTTTTCACCTAAACAAATGAGTTAACAAAGCTATATTTCTCCTGTATGAATACTAAGAAACCTACTCAACAGAACAATCATTTCTGAAGTTAGAAAGATAATGTGAAATGCAGAATTTATTTGTTGTACACAATTTAGTACTTTTTAGAAAGAAGATATCAATGAATGTAGTTAAAAATGATGAACTGATGTGCTACAGGTTCCCTATCTCTGAGACACCTGATAACGTGTAGTGGCATACTTTGTAGGCATGCTGTTTTCCAGTATTTAGAGGAAAATCAAAAAGATGGTAATAATCACTATTATAGAGAGGGTTATCATGTATTCTGTGATAATCTTTTTACACTGTTAAATCTGGATACCATACTAAAAGCTAATTTTCCCACAGATGTCCAAGTAAAACAGGAATTACTTTTGTTGTTCGCTACATTCAGAAAGTAGTATGATACTTTCTCTTAAATTTTAAGTGTGTGAGCACACGGAGAGTTTCCTAAAGCATTGAATAATTAATTTATGTTTGTTAACCCTGGAAAAAGGGTGGGTAAGTGTTTCATTTCTTTTTTCTCCTCTATTATTTTCCATCTTCCTCAGAAACCTGGATAGTCAGAGAGTGATATAGTGAGAAGAACAAACTTTGATGCAAAAAATATACTCATCTTAAATTGTTCTTAGAGACTGATATCAAGATCAACATATCCCCGTGTCCAGATTTTTTTTTTTTTTTCTTCCTTACACTAGTAGTGTCTTCTTCAAGTTGGAACTTATAATAAGAATGATCAGAATAAGATCTCTTTATTGAGATTGCAAAAATTAATTCCGTAAGACTCCAGAGAGCTTAGGAATTAGTGGTAGGTGTTTTGTCTACCTCCAGCCTTTGAGTGGACTTAATGCTCTCTTATTTCACAGTTCAGAGGACTTGATAATTTGGCCTCTTTTGGCCTTAAACACTTAGAAATTTATCACATTTTCTGCTGTATATACAAAAGCATTTTTGAGCAAGACTCAATTTAGCAAAACCAAATCAGTTCCAATCTTGTGGGTATTGATGACACAATTGATTTTCAAATAGGTAAAAGGGCAGTTTAAAGAAAAAATGACTTCATGAAAAGAAGTCAACATGGATTTCCAGCAAGTTGAAATGTCTCCAGAGGCATAAAACTGACTTTTATTTAACTGCATGTTCTCTCACTTCAACTTGACTATTAATATGAGAAAAATGCAATACCAAGATTCTTACAGTGGAAGCACAGTGATTATAATTCATTTTTTCTAAAATCTCTTCTGGAAAAAAATAAATAACTAAATAAATAAATAAAAAATATATATATTATTCTAAATAACAATTTAAAGTATATTTGCGTATATTTTGCTGGTGTTTTTTTTTTCCCATAATTTTTGTGCTATTTTAATAAATTTTAATATGGCAAGAGAGATACAAATCTTTGTGTGTACTTCTGGGAAACTATATTTAGTTTTTATATAACTAAATATATAGTTTTTAGCAGTTCATTATTAATACAAGAAGCAGCTACCACTATTAAAGGTGATATCAAGTCCCGTGGTCCACGTTATTCAATTTTTACTAATCATCATTAGGAATTCAGTAATAAAATTTGCAGACAAACTTTCTAGCACACACCTCTCCTCTGTTGCTGGATTCACTGCTCAAAAAAGTCTTCTACATCTGTCAGGTGCTGAGGAATCTTCCTTTATTGTGAGAAGCACACTTTGGGAGTAGGAATGTTCTTCTTTTTTGAAGCAACAGCTTCAAACATTTTCAAGAAGTCTGATATAAACACTATTTATTTTAAAATATATTTAAAATTAATTTTAAGTGTTTAAAATCACATAATAAAAAATGCAAGGAATTGGTTAGCACTGAAACACTCCCTGAAGCAAAATGTCAGATATTCTAGAAATGAAAGATGGCTACTGAACAGATATATTAATTATTTAACATTTTCAGTGCAAAAAAATAAATACCACTTGAATTCAGATCTTTAAGTACAGCCAGTCATCCACATGTACAGATTTGTTTGAAGGAAGTCTTTACCACAGGAGCTAGTAATATCAGAAATTTTGGTATTCATTTAAAAGGAAAATGCGTGTATTTGAAGATCTAGATTGGAAGATCTATAGATTTGAAGATCTATAGATTGGAATGTTGTTTGCACTCTACAATGGACGAAATTAAACAAATTTGAAGTAGTATATAGCTATTCTGTTAGTACTCATGGAAAAGTATGTCTCAAGATGCTCCTAAGAGTAATGTAACTGTTCACACAAATGGAATTGTATCTGAGCTGTTTATCTGATACTTATCACAAATGTAGTGGAGTTTAAGGAAGATGGAAGTTTTCTTATCTCCTATGCAAAACATCAGAACAGTATGGTGCAGCTAGCCACTTTAGCTCACTTATTCCAGTTTTTAGAGTACAAAATGTGTTACACGCTACTTGCTTCAAAACATGCTGAGTACAAATGATTGAATGGAATTTGATTTTTATGTTGAAACGGATTGCAGAATAGCAATGCAATCATAAAGGTAGTGCAACTACTACAACTGTTTGCCAGTTTCAAAGCTGCTTACCAACTGTGTAGAAGAACAGTAATAGAAGGAATTTCCAAACAGTGTTCACTTAATTTTTAATTGTACATTTGCCCCTAATACTTATAGCTGTGATTCAAAATTACCTCTAATTCTAAAATCATAACTTTTGTTTTGTATTCCATCAGGTAAGCTAAAGAATCAAAGATGCACACCTAATATATGAAATACCAGAGTGAAGTATAGTTAACAATACTGGTTTCATGTTGTCAGTAGCATCTTCTAGTCTTGTAACTCCGTTGACTTTGAATCTCCAGGTTATAGGAAAAAGATTATTTTTGCACTAACTCAGAAAGAGCTTTCTCATCCCACTGAATCTGACCTATTAATGATTTTCCTTTATTGTCACCAATAAATAAATATATAAATAAATAAATAAAATAAAAAAAAAATTCTGAGGATTTTTCAGTTATGAATAAAAGTACCTAGTAAATATACCTATAGGATAGTGAGGAAAAAAAGAAGCATTATCACAACTGAACTATTTCGCTCTTTAGTTTGCTTATAATCTAATATCAACCAAAAATGGACCAAAAAGAAGGAAACATTTGCATCTATCTTTCTCAGTGGAATATTCATGCACTATTTTGTGTTCTTCTCAATATAATACTAAGGAAAAATCAGAAATATTTTGTGTCCTCTTAATTACAGTGTCTTCCTTAGTTGTTTCTTACTTTGATACTTCCCTTTGATTTACATGTACTCTCTGGGCGGCTGTAAACTAACTCAAGTGGAAAAAACAAGAGAGACATGAGTGCCACTAGGGAGACCTCAGTGGAAAGCTATGCTTAAAATGCAGTGGTAGTCAAAGCAAACAAAATGATAGCATGAATAAAGAATGGTTTCATGATAATAATGAAGGAATTACCATGCCACTTTATAAATAGATTGTAAACCACAGCATTGCTTTCAGCCTTGCCCTAGTGAAATCACTGCAAATAAATCTCATTCCAATAGGGAAAGATTTCATTCAAAGAGAGCTCTAAACAGCAGTGTAAGCCAGGAGAGAGTTTTTCCTCCCTACTAGGGCAGTAGTGCATTCATATTGTGGTAGAATATACCCTAAGAATGCAGTAGACTTGTGGAAGTTAAAAGAAAACATGTAAAATTGTGATTGGTGTATTTTCTACAATATTACGCTGTCTCTTTACAAACTTAGCATTCAATAAAATCATGTCAAATCACTGTTAATAATTATTTTTGCACAACTGGGCATAAGGAGCAGTAGTGCCCTGATAGAATTAGGTTAGCGTGTGTTCCTACAGAAAGTCTTTCCTCTGTTTGACTTATATGTCAAATCTTATATAAAATAATATTACTTTTTATTTTAAATCTACTCATTATTATGCAGGCTATGAATTATTCCATATCCAAATCCATAGGAAAGGCTTATGACCCACTAGAATCTATTTGATTTGTCTTTAATGTTTGAGGTGAAACTGAGGAAATTTAGACAAAAACAACGACCCTTCTGCAATCCCTACTGCACTATGATAAACATTTTGAAACATATGTTATGGAACAGATGCAATAAAGTAGCTTAAATAAATTTTACTGGCATCCAGTGTAGTATAATCATCTGAAACTGTCACATTAATGGTTCCAGCTTATCCTGCAAAAGGAAAATGAGATAAAAATAGTCAGAACAAGCAAGTGCTTACTGGAACAGCAATTCAGTGTATGGAAATGATTATTCAAATGCTATTCTGACAGAGCATATCAGTTGCTATTGGTGCTAAAGTAGATAGTAAAATACCAAAGCTTAACTAAAAAATGAATCTATAATTCCTTCAAAATAATGCCCATTCCTTACAAGCTGCAGTATTCTGTGTAATCAGTACCAGCATAGAATGACTGCCAGAATCATTTAGAAACCAAAATCTCCAAATATCCCAATATTTATATATATTAACATCTAAGTCATAGAGTGCTTATTGAAGCCAGTAGATCTGCAACTGATTTTTGTCATAATTATAAACTTTATTTCTGAGGAATCATGTCATTTTTATGCACTGTTCCACTTGGATTAAATCCTGTGAAATGAAACAAATTTGGTCTTACTTTTAATAAAGTTAGTATAAAGTGAATCAACAGCACTGTAGGAGAGCAGTCCAAAGAAAAAATGTGGTCCTGGTCTGTGTTTATTCCTTGCCTCCAGATTTATTACTAATCTGTATCTTCTGAATAGACTGAAGAATGTTATAATTTACTGTGTAGAGTGACAAGAAGTGAAAAAAATATTCTGCCGCTCATCACGCATCTCTAATTTATAAAAGCTAAAATGAAAGGGGAAAAAAAAAATCTTATTGGTTGTGTTACTAATTGTTTATGTGTCTCATTAAATGTTCAGCATTTTATTCACTGCAATTGTATGATTCACCGCTCTTCACTTCAACTACCACCCACTGCTTTGGCCTTCCTTAACTTTAGCTGTTGCAAGATATGGTTATATAAAGATAGATGGATGTGTAAAGCTTTCTTCTAAAGAAAGTTAAGAAATAAATCATTTCATACCTGAAGTGTGCGTTATCATCACAAATGCTTGCTCTGTATTTCTATCTTTCCCTGTCAGTGCTACAAAAAGTACCTGGGTAAAATTCCTACCACCTTTTTCTCCACAGCTGATTAATAGCTGGGAGTATTTGAAAAACAAAAAAGTACTGAAACAGAACATGTAAAATTATTTGTGGTACTTTTGTTTTATGAAATTCCTAATTAAACAAAATAAAACTAAGCTAAAAGAAAACTGTAAATGTTAAAAAAGTTGGCTTGATAATATTTATCTTGTCTTGACTTGTAAGAATCTTCGAGATTCTTACATAAAAAGAACAAAAGAGAAAATGGAATCAAGTAAGTAGTCAGAACATTCCGCCATTTGTAACAAGAAATGTCAAGGATTTCATGTATCCATATTCAGCCACTTGGAGAGTGACTTCAAATAAGCGTTATAAAGATTATGATATCATATTACCCACTTCTACCTGTTTAAACATTATGAGGGAAAAGTAATACCTGCTACTGTTTACTAAGTAGTGAATGAAAGGGCAGAATGTTCCTATTTCCTGTGGAACTAACTGACCCTTTTTCTCCAAGAGAACAGTTTGCTGCTAATAGAAAAAAATAAACAACAGATGGCTTGGAGAGAATTTTTTTTTTTTCTTCTAATGGATTCTTTCTTAACAGAAATCTGTAGCTTAAAGTAGGTCATTGTTAGCTGGGGATAGAGGACTACAATAGTTCTTAACATTCTAGATTAATGGGTGAGAAAGATTCACCAGCCTACCAGGGTTGCTTGGTTGCCTGAGGAAAAACAACTTTTTAAGGAAAAAATATTGGATTTAAGGCTCTTTGTTTTATGAAATGTTACTCTTTCAGTTTTACATGTTTTGCTTTCTGTTAAGCAGAACATAAATAAAAGTCTTCTCAGTGTTTTGTGAGTTTGTTTGTTTGTTTGACTTTTTTTTTTTTTATATCTGAGATCTAGAATAGAAATGTAGTAATCATCTAATATCAAAAATATAGGAAATCAGTGCAGCCTGCTGTCATAACAGTTTGTCATCACTTGTCTAGATATATTTAATGCCTATATTTGGGGGTTTGCATTCTTGATAGAAGATTTTATTTTCTTTTTGGAGATAAAAGCAAGATACTAATATATTTTGAGCAGAGTTGAGATTCATAAATTGATAACTGTAATGAAATATTGTGAACATAACTTGTACTGTATTGCACAACATTCAAGACAGCTTCAAATCCTTTTTTGTATGGTATGTGTGTATAGAATGGGTAGCAATCAAAATAATTCTATATTTCAAACCCACTAAAAGGTTTCTGATGCAGACAGGATAAAAAATTAAGCTTTACATCATTCCTGAAGTTTTCTGAAAATTTGTTTTTTGTGTCACTAAAAAACTAAAAGATGTAGAGCTTTGGACTAGTCAGAAAACATGGCTTCTGTGTGTTTAAATTCTGTACAGGTGCTTATGTTACCACTAAGTCTTAACACTGAAATTTCTCTTCAATTCATAAGGTCCAAAGCTCAGAAAGAAAAGACATCTAAACAGAGTAATAATGTACTTGGAGAGAGAAAACTCATACTTTCTTTCTGTTGTGAACTCTTCAAGTAAATCTCAATATAACAATTAAAGGATTCAACAGAGAACACTCAAGAATTGGCAGTCAAGCAGTGAACTGGAACAATGCGAGAGATTTCTTTATTTACAGCAGAACTCCTTTACTCAGGAAGCAGTGGAAAGAAAGAAAGAAAGAAAGAAAGAAAGAAAGAAAGAAAGAAAGAAAGAAAGAAAGAAAGAAAGAAAGAAAGAAAGAAAGAAAGAAAGAAAGAAAGAATAAAGCAGTCTGATTTGTGTTATGCACACACTTTTTAATTCTTTACCCATACAAAGTACATATTTATTCTACTTCTTATTTCGATGTGAGACATACTGAAGAAAAAAGCATGCTATCGTGTATAGCTAAAATGTAAGTTTGATAAGAACTACACTAATAATCATGAAACTAAAGACGACTACAAAAAAAAAAAAAAAAAAAAAAAAAAGGGAGAAGACATAATATTAAGAATAAATTATAATTAAAAAAAAACATGATCATATATCTGTTAAAAATACATTTTACTGTTCTCCCATATAATACTTTAAAAATTCAGAAATTTCCCTGATTAAAAACTGTTATCTTTTAACAGCTATGTAAAAATGAATCTGATGACAATTCATACTCAATTGTTCTGAGTATGTCTAAAGGCAAGTATACAGAGAGATCTTTTGTACTTCTTAAAAATAAGAAAAAGGATGTTTCAAGCAATTACAGGTGCTATACACTGAAGCAAAATATATCCAGAAATATTTATGTGAAGAATGTCGATTAACATGTATATGAGTCATGACATAAAATTTGTGGGATGAATCACAAAAGGGAAATGTTGATATAAATGTGTACAACCTTACATGGAAGAGGTCAATAAGCAGCAAAGTGCATGGAATCTGTTGTGTATCAAGATTATTTATGTATTTATTATATATCTATTATGAACTATTTATTTATAACTTCAGTTGAGTAATATGTGATAGTAAGCTTATTTTCAGAAGGAATTTTTTTCCACTTTGATATTCCTCATTTATACCTTTGAAATTGCCTTGGCAGGAAGGTGTAAGAACCTACTATTTATTTATTTATTTATTGGTGTGAAGGGGGGTGGGGTGGGGAGGGAACTGAAAAAAATCAGAGCATGTGAATGAGAATTTCCTTTAATGAATACTTTCAAGCAATACTCATTAAGTCAATAGACCATGGGATGGTGTATGCTATCTACTTTGTTACTATCTAACGCAGTGATTAAGATGTATCAGACAAGAAAGTTTTATTTTTGTTTTAATTTTATTGAGACGTTAAGAGCTAACTAAATAATTATCTTAAATAACAGAATTTCACTGGGAGTAGAAGCAGGCATACAAACATTACAATTTAAAATCCTCTAAGAGGTGGTTTCAGACAGAGTTACTTTAAAAATTAATCTAACAAAACAAGCAAACAAACAAAATGGCATTTGCTAGTGGAGAAGCAGTGTAGGAATAGTTTATGTTGATATGTAGTTTTGATAACACAACTTGTGAGTAAATAACTTCAATAAAAAGTAATATTCCTCACTGAAAACCATTTCCAGTGGAATCTATTCAGTTACACACAAAAATCTCATGTTGCAAGTGAATGCATTTACATTTAATTAGTACTTATTTTAGGTTCTAGAGCTCTTTAAGCTCTTTGAACAAGTTGGTCAGTGCTACTTCTTTACTTCTTTTGCAGTCCAAAGACATACTTGGACAATTATATAAACTCCATCTAGTCTTGATTTAGCAGATTTCTCAAACTTAATGAATTGTGGTTTGTTGTTGATACTCTTCCATAAAATTTACTCCAAATCTTGGTCTCTTTAAGAAGCATAGTGTGCTCAAATCCAGTTTCAAAGAGGATTATGTTTAATAGGAACATTTTTACAGCCTTCACCTTAAAACTATTTTAAGAAATTTCATTGCATTCAGTTGTTCTCTAGTAAAACTTAGTTAGATTTTTAACATTTATTGCTATTTTCCCCTATTACTTAAAATGACCTGAAAAGGACATCTAAAGCATTAAATTGATACTAGAGACATTCTAACAAATTATCTTCTTACCTCTGTTTTTTTTCCAGCTCTTCAAACTTTCTGGGTTACTGGGTTTTGCTTTTGAGTATTTTTGGGTATCTTTTGAGAATATAACTTGTAGACAAGATAGGTAAATCTTGAGAATACATAGGAAAGACAGAAGATCTCACTGTTTTGCTTTGTCTATTAGTTAGCTATTTATGCTAAAACACCCACAGATTTAGTCTGTGGCACAAAGTAATCCTGCTAGAGTTCCTCTGTTATTACCTGCTCAGAATCTCATATGTCTAGCTCTACACTTTCCAGGCACTGTATGTGCCAGATACTATGCAAATTGTGAAACGCTAAACAAAAAGAGAGAAAAATGCCTACAAGCTAAAATACATGTAAGTTGACCTTGAGCTTCACTGAAACTAAAATACGTTCCTCTGCCTTTTAAGTAAGGTGGAGTCACAGAAATATCTGTAGCATCTTTTGAAAATGTATGACTACTAATTACATACTTTGATAATGTGCAACATGCTTTTTAACTGCTATTTCAGCTCATAAAGAGAAGGAAAAATAATAGCCATCTGGAAAAAGGCAAATGTGACAAGAAAAGGAAACTCTGGGTAGCAAACAAGCTAGCATAGGAAAGAATCCATGAGAAAGAAAAAGTCAATGGGAAAAGGAAAAAAGAAAGGGTGGGTAGTAATAGAACAAGGGGGAATGGTTTTCAACTGAGAGAGGGAAGGTTTAGATTAGATATTAGAGGAAGTTTTTCACCCGAAGGGTGGTGATGCACTGGAACAGGTTGCACAAGGAGGTTGTGGATACCCACTCCTTGGAGGCATTCAGAGCTAGGCTGGAAGTGGCTCTGGGCAGCCTAGTCTAGTGACCTTGCACATAGCAGGGGGGTTTAAACTGTATGATCACTGTGGTCCTTTTCAATCCAGGCCATTCTATGATTCTAAGAACTTTACAGCCAGAACTGAACTTTTACTAGAAGAAGGAGAGAAAACAGTACAGAGTCCTTTTTGCTAATGACCATTCCATGCTCTGGAAAGTGATAAAATATTCAAGTCATTATTCCTATTTTAGTACTTCTGCATCTGACACATCTCCAGAAGGCATCCTTGTGTTCTAGTTGTTTTGAAATCTTTTCCCTCAAAATGTTAAATTTTGTAAGAAATGTTATTATGCCAGCATCATAAAACTATCTTTTCTGTCTCAATTAAGTTTCCTGAAGAAAGGTACAGAAAAAATAAATAAATAAATAAATAAAATAATAATAATAAAAAAAACAATGGAGCCTATTTACAGAGTAAATTGCATCAAATTTCTGCTGAGATAGGCTACATGCCTTCTTCAAAGTCTTTAGATGATTTCTAAGCTAAGTAACAATTTTGAACGTGATTATCCTACATTTATACTTTTAACGCATTTTGACATGATACTGAAGGAACCTGTCCAACTTTTAAATATGCATACATGTTCTTTCAGCTGACAGTTGTTATTTACTCTGAGTTCATGTTTTACAAATTTAGTGAACAGACATAGAGCTTTCATGATTGCAAATCTGTAACTAATCCTCAACTCATGACAAGTAGAATTTAGTTTTTATGTTTCAGTTTTCAACTCAGTAGACAGTAAAGCAAAGATTAAACTGGTATAAATTGTGAAATCTGAGAAAACTTATAAGAGGTGAAGCCTGTGGACAGAAGAAACTGTTAAACAATGTAAGACCCATCCTAGTCATGACTGGCATGTAATTATAAAATTTCTTTTCCCTTCCAAGGTGCTTCTGCTGTGCTCTTAAATTATAGGAATGAATCAAAACCAAAACTCTATTTTTGGTCCACTCTTCATATCTAACATATTAAATATAATGAGGCTGTAGAAGATGTATGCATTTACATCACATAGTCTACTGTTACTTGCCTTTGCTTGAGCCATGGGGATTTTAGGAGACAAGGAAAGTAGAGAAATGACACACTGTGAATCACTGTGAATCTAATATGTAAACTAATTGTATCAAAATCTGTTACCAGTAGCAGCCATAAAAATCTAGCTATTGATCACTGAAAGCCCCCAACATCACTGAATATCTGAGAGGAAAGGAGTACAGCCAATAACAGCAAGCTGAAATAACCTTTCCAGGAGAAAATATGCTGGAAAGGTGAAGAATGGTTATAAACATAAAGAAATATTCAATTCTTGTGAAACAGAAAGGTCTGCATATTTGTTAGAAGATGGACTCTGTTTCCTCTCTTTCTCTTCTTCCGTCCTTCATCTGTGAAGTTTTATGAACATGAAAATAGAATCAGGCATCTAATGATGTCTCCTCATCCTCTTTGAAATACTTCTTAGGGACTATTAGAAGTTATCAAGGTAGATGACATCCACTGGTCTCCCCCCTTCTACCCAGTTGGGGATTCTATCAGAGAAGGCTACAAGGTTGGTCGAGCATGATTTTTCCTTGGTGAATGCTGTCTATTCCTGACTCTTCAAAGTGCTTGGAGATGGCATCTAGTACAAGCTGTCTGATCAACTTTCTAGGGACAAAGGTGAGACTGACTGGCCTGTAGTTTATCCTCCAGTCTTCAGGCACTGCTCTTACTCTTTAATATCTTTCAAAAACAGTAGAGAGAGGTTCAGCAATCACCTCTGCCAGTTCCCTCAGCACACAGTCAATAAATTTATTGATGTGGATAGGCTGGATTGCTGGGCTGAAGCCAATGGTATGAGGTTCAGCAAGACCAAGTGCTGGCTCCTGCACTTTGGCCACAACAACACCAGGCAATGCTACAGACTTGGGGCAGAGTGACTGGAAGACTGTGTGGAGGAAACTGACCTGGGGGCATTGGTTGATGCTCTGCTGAACATGAGCCAGCAACGTGCCCAGGTGGCCAAAAAGACTAATGCTATCCTGATTTGTATTAGAAACAGTGATGCTAGCAGGAATAGGGAAGTAATTATACCTCTATACTCAGCACTGGTGAGACCGCACCTTGAGTACTATGTGCAGTTTTGGGCCTCTCACTATCAAGGCCTTGGAGTGTGTCCAGAGAAGGGCAACAAAACTGGTAAGGGGCTTGGAGCACAGGCCTTATGAGGAGTGGCTGAGGGAGATGGGATTGTTCAGTCTGGAAAAGAGAAGGCTCAGGGAAGAACTTACTTATCACTCTATAGTTACCTGAAAGGAGGTTGCAGTGAGCTAAGGATTGTCCCTTTCTCTTGTGTAACTAGTATTGGGACTTGAGGGAATGGCCTCAAGTTGTCCCAAGGGAGATTCAGGCTGAACATTAGAAAATACTGTTTTTCCAAGAGTGGTCAGGCACTGAAATGGACTGCCCAGGGAGGTGGTAGAGTCACAGCCCCTGGAGGTGTTCGGGGAATCTTTGGATGCTGTATTGAGGGACATGGTTTACCGAGAACTATTGGTGATAGGTGGATGGTTAAACTGGATGATCCTGAAGGTATTTTCCAACATTGGTGATTCTATGATTCTATGATAGAAACAGTTAATTCCAGAACAGAGACATACAAGCAAGTTTTCAAATTCTAAGTCCCTCCATCTGTGCATGATCAACATGTAATAAAGTTGAAGTAATAAGGTAATAAGGGTGAAGTAATAAAAAAAAAAATAAAATAAAAAAAACCTGTTGCCTACAACAAAAAACAAAGCAAAACTGAAGAATACATATGTTTTATGGAGGCAAAATAATGAGAGGGATAGTACACTGTGTTTCTTACACTTGTGTCTCTAGGAACAATTCTGCTTCAGGTATCTTAATCATTGGTACTTCTCAGAACTGGGTTTGTATGATCTCAGGAATTGAAAGAGACAATTAATAGAGTCAGCGATTCTACAAAGCAATCTGAAGTAAACACAGAAGTGCCCCACAGGTTGCATGCTGAATTTTTAATTTTGTTCCCATCTGTACTAGCTGGACTATAAAAGGTACTACCTCTACAATAGAAGTGTTTTGTGAATGGAAATACATGCATCTGAAAAAAGGATTTCTTACTAGTTATTTTGACATACATATTTGTAATAGAACAAAATATTGCACTATTTTTATTTAACAAATTATCCATTTGTAACTATATTTTAAAATTGATTCATATTTTACCATGTGATATTCAAAGTAGCTATATAAAATGTACTTTAGGGATTGCTAAAGATTGTTGAGATTTACTCTAAACAAAATATGTAAACATGAAAACATCAGACCACCAATTCAGAATAGTGCATATCAGAATATGTCTGGTTATGTTACACTGTCCTGAATTGCAGCTGATTACCTAAAGCATGGACTGAATTTCAAGATAGCTACCAAGTGAGAGTCAAGCTTAAAACTTGGATTTCTTCAGCCTCTTCCTTCTTTTCCTAAAACTCATCAAAAAGTTGGATTTTTTTTTTAAACAATCTTGAACTTTCTACAAAACAATTATTTCCTATACCAAAATATATATTAAGTTAAACAAGTATCTAAATATAATAACAATGTCTAGCAGAATAAGTAAAATAGAATAAACTGACAAATAATCGATGGACAATCAAATAAGGTAAACCTTAACATTATTTGATAAGAAAAATAGAGTAAAATTCTTCATACTGAAATACAATTTGTCACTTACAATAGTGTAAATTTAAACTTGCTGGACCTGTTCTGTATCTCAACCTAGAATCATGAATCACCTTATCACTGAAGAGTTCCTTTGGTTTGCGTTAAACTTCTGTATTATTTTCTTTGGCATGTTAATGAATTATATAGCATCTTCTAGATTGAGCAAATTGTCAGCTAGAATGATATTTCAGGATGTAGAACATTAGGTTCCTGGGGGAAATTAGTTAAACAATATATATGCTATCATTATTGCTTGCGTTAAAACCCTTCAAAAAAAAAGAATATCCACAGATGTTTTTCTGAACTATTTGTCAGAGATGCCTGCAGTTAAAAATTTGTTGCTTTGGATTTTTTTTTTCCTGTGAATAGAAGGCATGGTTTCTTTCCCACAAGGTCTAATTAGAGCATTAGATCATGCTCTGCAAAAGAACTGATAAATAGTTTCTGATTCTGCACCATTTACCTTCATTGTTTCATAAATAAAAAGAACTTTAATGATAGTACATAAAACAGGCAAAAGTGCTTCTAATGCCTCTAATTTATACTACACATACATTTGTAGAATTTTCATTGACCCCTAGAAAATGACTCATGAATAAATATAAGCTACTGCCTATAGAGACGTGTGAACAGATTAAAAAAAGACAGATAATTCAAGACAACTGAACATGAAAGAACAAGCCTGTTCTAGTAGCAGTGACCACAGGTAATTAGGTTTTTTATTGTTGTTTGTCAAGGCTATCAGAAGGTTTTTAATAAATTTTAACTACACAAATTGAATTCTTGGAGTATCTTTCTTGAAAGAGGCATTAACTCCATTAGAGTGATCTGAAACAGAGACTAAGGGAAAGTAGATTATTTCATTATTTCTTCCTCAAATACATCTGAATTAAAATAAAGAGATAAAAAGGCAAAACAAATAACTTCTATGTATTACATTTCTTCATATACCAAATTTATTCTACATGTTTGCAATCAGTCATGCAGTGTGTAAACTGCAGTTTCAGTATTCAAGGCCTACACCTCCTTTCAGTCCCAGCCCTTATGGCCACACTATTTTCAGGACTGCTAAACACAATGATGTTCTACATCACATGATTTGGTACCAAAATCTGCACATATAGGTTCAAGTCCACTTAATGAAACTATAGCTTCCTATACCATTAATTATTTGCATCCATTATTATGTCCCAGACAAAAAATGACTACATGGAACAAATAAAGTATTTTCTCTTACTTCTTCTACCTTCATGTTATTATTTTTTTAATCCTACTCCAGGCTGGAGGAGGTTTCATCTCTTCCCATGGAGAATGAATGTACTCATAAAGTAAAATCGTAAGGTAAAATCACTCCACCAAATCACCAGCATCTTACTGTGGTATTTATTTATACTTTCTTAGCTCTGAAGTGCCTACATGTAAGATAATTTCCAAGCAGATGATCTTACTTGCTGTTGATCTAGGAAGTGGAAAGTCTCAAAGGGTAGATTTTAAAATCTGAAGAAGTCTTTAAGCATTAGTCTACAAAGACCTTGGAAAGCCACGTTTCAGTCCCCATCATAGCAATGTGTGCCCTGTAACCATGGTAGCAAATTAAAGTATCCTAAAAGAATGACAAATCTGGGCCTGATTCAGCCATGCACAGCTGCTGCGCCTGCACAAATATCAAGCAGCAGAAAAATCCCTTATCCGGTGGGTTACCTGTGTGATTTCTGCATTGATAAATCCTCTATGTAACACCAGTTTCAAAGCCTGGAGTAGTAATATCTTTGTTGTTTAGGTATGGTTAACCTCAGGAATTTTATAATTATTACTAAGAAATGCTAATTATAAAAATAGCAACAGATTACTCTATGTTTCTGTGAATTTTCTTATTGCTGGCAATTGCTAGTCCTTCAAATATTATTAGTGTTTCATTTATAGAAGAAATCTGGCAATGCATAGGGTTTGTATCAATTTTTACCTAATCCCTATTGGGTCTTTTTATTCCAATTATAATTCTCCTAAAGAGCTGAACCTTTCTATTTTTCTTTCTGTAATTACTTAGAAAAATACTCAGGAGGTCTGACTTACAGAAGTATGACTTAGAAAACAATCAGTGCAAGAAGAGAGATGTGATCTATGTTTTTAATGTTCTCATCCACAGGTTATGTAGAATTGCACATTTCAGAAATACATTCTGAAAGACATTTCAGTGCAGAATGATCTGGACTGCACATGCAAATGAGATAAACAAAAACATCAGCTTCTTATTCAAAAGAGAGATCATCAAAATGATGCTGTACAAAACATTGTCCTGTTTTATTCAAATTTTCTTTAGAGACAGTTCATCACTAGAGTTACTACTTACGTTAGTTTATTTTTATTTGAGATAGAACAGGCTAAAAAGAAAAGTAAATGACAATTCTCTGTTTCTGCTTCTTGCCTGCCTATGTTGTGTTCTTCTTTCAAAGATAATAATTCTACCAAACATTATAAAAGACAGAGAATGCCCCCCTCCCCATCTACCTCAGCACACACTTCTTAAGTTCAGGTATCTTAGATTTGTGCCAGACTTCCTACTGACCAACTAGTTATCTTTATATAAATAACTCAAGAGGAACGTAAATTACAAATAAATGAAATGTAAATGTTCTCAGACCTTGGATTAGACACCTCTTATTTTGTCCAGCATACAATTTTATGTTTTTTTCTGATAATAAAATTATTTTAATCTCCCTTGTCTCAGGTGTTCAGCACTACATAATTCTCTTTCTTATTTAATTCATCTTTCACTTTCTCTGAGAAAGTTTAAATTATGGCACAAATTGTTCCTACCTTACCCCACTGAACTGTATTTTATAGATGGGGCAAGATTTGTCCTGTAATGTGAACTAGCACATAAAGAAATGAGACGTCACTTTCAGGTTTATCTCAAAGATTTCTGGGCATATTTTCAAATTACTATTGGCAGCATAGATTTCTACCTTGCACTCTGTTAAGGCCCATGATACCATCATTTCTAAAGAGTTGAATAAGACTTCCTGATTATTAAGACCATGGTGAAAGCATTTTCCCTTTAAAATAATGAGAACTCTAAAGAAATAGCATAAATTTATAATATGTCCAGGTTTAAATGCCTTTAACACATCCTCTGTCCCATCAACACTGCACAATATTTTGGCATGTTTTAGCTCCATAGGTCACTTTAAATCAATAGCAGCTATCTTATTAAGATTATTGATAAGGTTATTTTCCTTTCCTGATGTGGCTAAGTATTATTAATGTATTTTTAGTAATAGAGTGTCCAGAAGCCATTGTCATAGCTGGAGGCACATTCTCATAGAGTCTATGCAGACACATAGGTGACATGACTCTTGTCCAGAAAAACTGATTCAGACAAATAAAAATAAGTTGCGGTCAGTTTTGTTGTACACATTTTACTGCTATCTTGAAAAACAGACTCTGCCTTTAACTTCCGGCTTTTGTAATCACATTGTTAAAGAAGTGACTCCACATCATTTCTACTTGAGTTAAGGTACAAGGTTTCCAGGACAGAATTTGACTGTTCTGCTTGGTTTCCTACAATTTACCTATAGTTTTTATTGTACAAGAAGGACATTATTCTTCCTGACAGTGTAAATGCAAGGAGTGTAGAACGACCAATTCTGAAAAATTGTTTGATATAGTAATTCACTAATGATTTCATTATAATCACTGTAGTAAGTATATCATATGACATTAAATGCAACTTACCTTTTCCTCGCACATTTCATTTTGACAAAAAGCCAAATACATGTATTTTCAGTATAATGAACTCTAATTTCTGTATTTTAATTTGCTGAGTAAGTGATCCTATTTCAAAAAAGGACTTCAAACATGCCTGTGGAAATGGAGAGTTTTTCAGCATATTTGTTATATATTTGCTTGGTGGAAGCTTTATAATTTACTTGCAAATATTTGTTACTGGCATAATTTCTCTGTATATGCTTATTCTTGATTTGTATGTAATCTTGTCTCAGTTTCTGCAGAGTAAACATTAATTTTCTTGGAGTTCCATTTCTACATTTAGAATACAGAAATGAAAGACTTTTTTTGTTTTTAAGATATTACTTGAAAATAAGAAATACATCTGAATAAGTTATTAAAATATTAGAATCTAACTTCATAGCAGAGCCTACCATTTTTTTACCTCGCAATAGAAGTTGTAACTGTGCAGTACTGTAAACACTAGAGAAATCACTTCAGTTCATGTGCCAGTGAAGAGGAGTTTGAGGAGGGGGAATAAGTAATTTTAATAAATTAACAGAGCATATCACAACTGAAATGGCTCTGCAGAGGGCATAATGCACAGAAAACACACAGTCTCTTCTTCTGAGAAAGTATGTAGACTTCATTAATGAGTTATTCCATAAACAGCAGATGGTATGAAGAGCAGACTGAAAATACCTATGAAACTAAAAGAGAAGGGTGAGGATCCCAGTGGAGTAGGCTAATAGAGCTAAAGGAACGCTAACCATTGCCTAAATTGTTAAAAGCCAGAGTAACTGCTGACAACAAACAAGTCATCCTGATTTGCAGACTGTGGGGATGTGGTCTACCAGATTCTTCCTGCATTTCAGTCATTTTTCTCCATCCTTTTTTCAGTTATTCTGACTACGATCAGTGAGGTTATAGTAATTCAGCAGCATAAGGTATGTATTATGTTCTGCAGAGAAATGCTATGTGAAACTGGAACATTTCCCCAGGGCTGGTTATGAAAATTAAAGAACTTAAGATATGGAAAATGTGGGGGTCACAACGGTCACCAAAAATAAAAGGATCAGGCTTAATAAGTTTCTTTTCCCACTAAAAGAAATGGAGATATGCCAGTGTTTCAGTGACTGCACAGTAACATTAAGATTACTCTGCTTTTATACAGCTGACAGTTTATCCATAAAATTCACTGCAAGCTAATTCACAGTTTAAAGATTACACATTTTCTAGTAAGTGATTTTTTTGCAGATGTAGTTAACCTTGAACTAAAAGGTAACAAATGCACTGCTGACGATCATTCCATTTATCAGAACTACCATGGAGGATGCTCATAAAGGAAAAAAAAAAAAAGGAGAGAGAAAAATTGAAGTAGTTCAGCTGAGAGCCAGAGTAGCCAGGAAATACTCATGTGTTAGTCACTTCCTTTTGTTTTTTGTGAATAACTCCTTCTTCAATATTTGATCAGCTGTGTTCTATTTGGTCTTATGGTAATGTCTTCTGGATATTCAAATATGTTATTTTCCAAGAGTCCAATCAGCTCTGTTAAGGAAAGGAGAAGTGGAAAGATTGAGAAAATATGCATTCGTACTTGTAATAGAATGAAGCTGTACTAAATCTTGGACGGGGCCCATGAGATTTATGGCTCTCTGGAAAGTTAGAACCAACCAGCAAATGTAGGGAAAAACTGGATGAATGAACGGGTGAGGAAAATGTTGAGGTAATATAGTGAAGCTGAAAAGCGGTTTAAGTAATGAGACCTGTAGTATTACTGTAAAATTTAATTATGATGTCTAATATCGTTACTTTTTACTACGTGTGTACATGCACACACAGGATAAAAAATAAACTAACCTCCTTTCTCCTCCCCAAAAAACACAGCAAACTCGCTTGAGTGGCCTTCCTGGTTGCCACTCTATCCCTTTTGACTCTTTCTCCCTGATTGCTTATCTCCAATGAAGTGAAGATTTTTTAATGTTTTCTGTGGTCTGAATTGTTCTGAAAGGATAGAAGATATTCTCCTACTGCCACCATATGCAGCCAGCCTGGCAACCCCAGTAGATGTAAAGAAGAATACATATTCAAGGCTAACATTCAGCCTCATCTGCAGTTTGAACTTTACATAAAATCTTAATTTGTGAGTTATGAACATTAATAGGAAGATGGAATGATTTTGTGATGGAGAAAAATATAGCAGTATTAGACCAGAAAACTCCCTTCATAGGGGCCTTGCTTGCATCTTGGAAGTAAAAGAAATGGGACAGTGATGGGAATGTGTGAAAGAATTAAGACTCAGGATTTCATAATTCACCCAATAAGGTGGATCAACAACATCAAAAACCAACAAAACGAACAAAGCAAAACAAAACAAAAAACTACTGAAGTAAAGCTTGAGTCATTTAATTTAGTAGAGAGTGCTTCACTAGACCTGGGTAGTGCTGTTTCATAGGATGCATTCAGAAAAGGCATTTGAAAGGCCAGACTTCACTGTTACTTGATTGTAAAAAAAATCAGAGACAAAACAAAGATAAGGGCACTTGAATTGAGCACTCTTGCTATGAGTTTGATTTGGCATTTTTAGTGCTCGTGAAACACCACCAGCTGAATTGTAATCAGTGTTGGCCTTTTTTTCTAAGTATGTCTGAAAGTATGCAATGATATAACTACCCAGAAAGACTGAACAGCAGAAAACAACCTCTTTCCAGAAAATATTATCGAAAAGTAGGAGAAAAGTGGCATGATTATATTTCTGTGCCTAGCTAGTGCTTATTTTGTGTAATATTTCATAGAGAAGTAAAGTCCTCCCCTGGTAACATGGCCTTTCTGCACACCTTCACATCAGTTTACAATGCTGCAACAGAGTCATACACAGATACTTATTTTAGTATCAAAAGGCATGCATATTGGAAGCTTCAACGTGCTATTTATGATTCTTTAATGGGTGAGAACGTTGTAAGTGAAAAAATGCTTTAGAGGAGTATGAAAAGGTAGCTTTCACAATGGCAGAATTGCCCAAGGCCTGCTCTGAGTTAAGCACATCTTTAAATGCTAATCTGTGAAGTATTACGTAAATGCATCCTCTCTTATTTCTTCCCTTACAATTAATTCAGTAGCACTTCTTGAGGTAAAGATCTCCAGATTTGCACATTTAAGAAGCAAACAAAGCCTGTGCTCAACTCCGAGACTGTGAATCCTGGTTTCCCCTCAGGGTATAGCACAAAGCTCCTCTGTTTAAAGAAGCTTTTGATTGATGTGATTGTAAGTTATTTAGCTGTGGAGTTAGTTTCATGTTAGACAAATAATACGGAAATGTTAATGTCATTCTTTTTCAATGAATATCCTCATTTTTGTCTCTATTAACTTTGATATACCTGCTCTCTTCATTACTTCAGTTCCAAATAACTAGAGATGGCCAGTTGGAAGAATGGAAGAAACAGGAAAGGTAAAATTTCAAGCTTGTCAATAAACCTAGTTTAGTCAGAATATCTCTAAGGCCTAAAGACCTGTAAATTCATTTGTATAGAGGAACTGGCAAGATAGTCAGTGCCCTAAATATATGCCTACTCACATTCCTTTATCTTACATGAGTGTTTCATTTTATAGCCTGTTGGATTTATTAATCTTTTTTCTTTAGTGTAAAGATTTGATGAATTGGTTAGGGAGTAGAGCATTTGCAAGGTGACATAGGCAGCTGATTATACAGCTTGAGTTTTGATTATTCAGTAGATGCTCACATCGTCAGTATTTTGCATTAGAAAACCTGTGAGTATGTCTATGAAAATATTCATTATCATAAACAATGATTTGTAGAAACTTATAAATGGATGAAAATCAGTTTTGTATAAAGCCTATGATTTAGAAAAAGGCTTTGGTTCAGACTCAAATATAGAGTAAATCTCATCCAAATAAAAATATCCCTGTTGAATCTGACTAATATTGTCAGTCTCAGTAATTCAAAATACCGGGTATTATTTAACTCGTGAACTTTGATAGGTGTTATGTTTGATGACTTAAGATTGTGCGAATACTAGAAAAAACAGAAGGGTCTAAGAGCAGTTTCTTTATTTCTTTTAAGCTTCACAGCCTTCAGACAGACCACACTTAACTTTAATTAGTAATGATCCAAAAGACATGATGAAAGAGTATGTGCTCAGCAGAATGAAACCATTAATATCTAATCATGAAAAACATAATTATGAGCAACTTTTGAGACTGTATTTTAAAATGCTTCAGGTTTTCCCTGTAGTCAATGTCTTAAATGGAGTCTGAAGTCAAAATATTATTTTTGCTTCTGATTTACTTCATAAGTAAACAATTAATTCATCAATATGTCTTTTTAAACACCTTTCATGTACGCTTTCTTTTGCCCCATAGTTGTAGCACAGTCAAACACAACAAAAAATATAAAAATTGTGATATTAGATATTCTGCTTTATATTGTCATGATAACTCATAAACCTAAGAAACTTGGAAAAGAAAGCTGTCAGAAGTACTCATTTTTTTTAAATTATTATTATTATTATTATTTTTTAATTTAATCAGTGTTGCTCTGTGGAAATAAAAATACTCAGACTTGATATAGTCAAGAGTTCTATAGAGTTCAAGAGTTTTATAGTCAAGAGTTCTTGACTTGATATAGTCAAGAATTCTAGTCACACAGCAGTGATAATTTAGAACAGTAAAATAAATCCTTTTCATTAAAAAATACTTAGTGGTTGCTGAAGAGAAACAGGTACAAGCAAGCAGTTAGAAGTTATTTGCTAGTTCAGTGTTTTTTTTCTTGTCTCATTTATATGTATTTTCACAGTCTGATACGTGCAAGTACACATGGCTAATGGCCTCTCATCATAACATTATCAATAAATGTGTTTTTTCTTACAAACATTTCAGTTTAAAGTTTTCCCTCCCTTTATTTTAATAATAGAAATATACTTGCAGACCAAGAATGTAAAAAGCATATATTCTAGTCTCAGATTTAGTATTTTTCATTTTAAATCGTTGTTTAACAGTTATGCCCTACAGCCAGCATTTTAGTCCTAAGAAGCTTTTTAAGAAATGACAGCAGCAACACCTATGACATTCCTTATCATTCTTTATACCAACATACACTTCAGCAATTTCAGTTCAGCTAAGAATTTAGCTGAGCTTTTTATTTTTAAAGGACATCTATAAATGATGCACATATTTTTTGAAGGATGCATAAATTTAGATACAGTCACTAACTGAAATGTGAACTTTATCCTTTTACCTTTTATAACTTAGTGCAGTAGTTTTCTTTTTTTAAAAGAACTCACAAATTAAAAAAAAAAAAAAAGTGAAGGAGATATGAATTATTCAACGCTACCACATTAACTTGCATCAAGTACTAAAATATCAAACAGTGACAATGACTGATTTCTTACTCTCTGCTTGATGGTATCACAGTGTATATTTTCCAATTGAAACTGCAGTATAATTGTGAAATGCATTTTGAATGCAAGAAAGAAATAAGTGTCTTTGTATTTTAGTCCCATTCCAAATGCTTATTCTCGTGGTGAGTTTTGTGGTGTCTCTTCCTGGACACAGAAGGGAAAAAAAGCCCAGAGTTCTTCAGATGAGGAATGTGATGGTAGCAAGACCATGTATCTCTTACCTGAATTCATCTCCCAAAATTTCCCCGTAATAATGCCTTGCCCATGTATTTATGGAGGGAAACACCATGATACTCCTGTCTGAAAGACAGGTTCATTACTCAGTGTGCAATGAGCCAGTCTCACACGCTGTATTGTAATGAGAATAGTTCAATTAAGGATGGGGCAAATCTCCCTTCCTGCTGACTGCTCTAGTCATGTTGATTCAACATATGATTAGTTTACATATTTCCAGGATGTTCCCATCTTCAATGGCAAACTTAGCAGGGAAGTTGTGATTAACAGCTTCTTTACTTAAATATTTTTGACAGTTTCAAGTACAGTCACCTGACCCTAGATGGAACTAGATACTTGCTGTTTCTAAGGGTGTCTCTACAGTGATTTGCACAAGTTGATTCTGTGTTGTGATAGATCAAGGAGTAGTGTCCTAAAACTTGAACACAGGAAGTTCTGTGCTAATATGCAGAAGAACTTTGTACAGTAATGGTGACAGAGCACTGGAACATGTTGTTCAAAGAGGAGTTTCCTCCTATGGAGATATTCAAGACCCAGCTGGATGCCTACCCATATGACCTATTATAGGGTAACTGCTTTGTCAGGAGTTTGGACTTGATGGTCCCTTCCAACTTCTGCAGTCCTGTGATTCTGTGATTATTATGTGACTTGCAATAATATCACATAACAAAAGAGGGAGTTGAATTATTTCATACCACCGGTGCAACTTCAATGTACTGGGAAGTTATTTCAACTGAATTATGTATGAGTTATTTCACTGAATATAAGCCTTGTTTACTCACATAAGGCAGCGTACCTGTGGGCAGCTTCTAGTTCACTGTTCTTGAGTGATTTACCTGGTATGGAAGAAACAATAAGTTTTCACAGAAAAAGCAAGAAGTAAAAGCTATGAAGTCTAAATGAAAGCATTGTAAAGCATATTAAAGGTCCTTCTTCAATCACTGTGCCTATCTCATGAAGGCTGACTTTTATGTGATGGATGAACATAGACCACTACCCTTTACTTCAGTATAACCATGTCAGACTACCTCATATAGAGCAGTTTTCTTGAAGAGTCCAGCTTAAAGAGATAAATATCCCACCTTCTTGTTATCACACTGCTTTGGTGTCAAACATTGGAGCTTTTAATCCCAGATTCTGAAGTAAGCTGTTGCCTGGCCATCAAAGTGTGAAATAAACAGCCACAAAACTCTTGGTGAATATTTTTCCTTTATTGATTATTGAATCCAGAGTTGGGAGAAAAACAATATAAAACATTTTTGGTGAAGGAAATGTTTAGAAAAAATACTTTGCCACAGTTCAGTGTTCATGAAACACCATTTTCCTTTTCCAGAAGAGAAAATCAGAAGTTATGATTGGAAACATTGATAAGAATTTGCATTATGAAAAAAGGTCATGTCCTTTATATCTCTCCGTAATTCTCTTGTCCTGTATCTAACCATTGTCCGAGAGGTGGAATGAATTGTGCAGTTGCACCTGTACTGCATTCTCTTTATCCTACAAAATCTGTATTCCATATACTCAAGAGCACTCTTAGTTTATATTAAGTATTTTGTGATTTTTAGCTAACAAATTCTGAAAAATTATAGTAATCATGGTGAAAAAAGAAGGAAATATGCAGAGATAGAACCTCTGCTGAACTCTGTAGTGCTATAATTATTGTACTGAGTATATACACAGCATATGAGTATGTATGGTCTGTAATATATACAATATATATGTACATATAACGTGTATATTTATGTATGTGTGTGTATATGTATGAGCATTCCTCCCAACCAGGTCTGGACTATGGTGTCTTATTAAATAAGAAGTTCATTATCACAATACCTTCTGTGAAGAAAACTGCTTAACAAAATGCAAATCTTCACTAAATAGAAGAGGGAAAAAGCAAAATCCAAAGTGAAAATCCCCAATTGAAGTGAGTCTCATGAAAGAAAATGTTCTTGCTTCAGGCCTAGGAGAAGAAAAGATCTATCATCTTGATAACCATGCCTGTGTCTTGTGGCATTTCCAGGAAACGATACTTCTGAAGAGATACAATTTTAACACTTATCCATCATTTTCTTAAAAGCCAAAATTTCCATAAGTTTATTACTTTTACCCTTTTCCTTCTCACTGTTTTCTTCTTCATTATTTCCCCTGTATTTTATTTCTTCACATTCAGTTCTCAATGTTTCTCTTTTTCTCTTTTGTTCATTCAATTTTTGTCTCATCAGAATGGGTGCAAACCAAAGATATTACTCAGTAAACGAAACTCATTCACATCATATTGCATTGTCTGAAACTGTGATAAGGATCTTATTTATTACCATAATTTTTTAATATATAAACTTCGAAAAGATTCTGCATGATTTTTTTTTTTTTTTTCTTGAAGGAGTGGACAGGAAAGGGGGGTCTAACTACATTCTATATATGGATATATGAAAATGTATGCATGTTTACTTGTATTTACCTATACAACAATTTTTTAATTATACTTTTTTGTCAGGCTGGTGATTCCTAAGATTGCGAGGCAAGTCTAGTAATCTACTAATCAACAACTGACTTAGTCAAACCTAACTTTAAAAAACCAAACCAAAACAAAAAAATTTCATGATTTTCCAAACTGTATTTAAGACATCAGTTATGTTCAGGGGCTTTAAAACATATTTTATAAATCTTAATAAGTTCTTATGAGTTGTTCTCTTTTGTTCTTTTGTGAAAATGTCTTGCTCATCAACAAAATAAGGCAAGCTAAACATTGTTAAGCTCCCAGGAGATTAGATTTTTTCCAAGTTTCTTAATTATCCAGACATTTGTGAAGCCATAAATGTACTTCTTAAGCCAAACAAAAGTCTAGAATCAAAATAGCATGAGAACTGTCTAGTCTTTTAAAGTATTAGTTGGTGATTTTTCAAGTTTCATATTTTGTGAAACTCATGAAAATGCTGCTGATTTAACCAGATTTACTGATTTAATGGCCTGTTTTGCAGGTAAGATATGTTCTTAATTAACCACTCGCTTTCTATTATTACTAAAGGAAGTTAGAAGTTTCTTATTAATGAAAAGAGAGAGGGAAAGAGAGAGAATCTTTGTCTTTGCTAGTCTGGTTGTCAATTATTCAATATGCCTTAATTTTAGCTTGTTTTTATTAATAAAACTCAATAAAATTACTGAATAAAGGAGAATCACAAGGGGGAAAGGGGTGATTTTCCTTCTTTGAAGCAGATTAATATGTTATAAGCCTTAAAATCACCTAACGCTACTACCTCTATCAATTTGAACCTACGATTTCCTTTTATACTCTAAAATGTTACTGCTGAAATCCGGTGACAACAAAATCAGGTGAATTTACATTTTTAGATTCACCACTTATAATCTTGTAGTCTAAATCAGAATGCATCTCCAAAGGTTAATTATCTGTATGAATCTACTCTTTATTTATTTGTTTGTTTGTTTGTTTGTTTGTTTTATAAGATTTTATAATTTTATATTAACTGGGGAGATAATACCAGCTTAGGCTTGGCAGCTAACTTGCAGATAAATATGTTTAAAGGCATCAGAGAATCAGAGAAAATGATATCATGAAAATCTGTATGCCTTTCTACTGAGTGAAATGTGTTCTTTGCAATATAAGAGAAAAAGAAAAAGGACAATTATGTATTCCTCTTTCTTAACATTGTCAGGAGCCTAGATGAGAGAGGATTTATCCCCTGAGAAACACTGCTTGAATCTGCAGGTATTGCACTGTGATCTGAGAGTATCTCACATGTTGTGTTACATGACATGAACCTCTAATGGCATAAAATACTGAAAAACACCCCTCACCTTCAATGGAGAAACACTACGCATTTGAAATAAATTAAGTGTGGGTTGAGCACTCTGCCAAGAGACAACATCCCTAATTGGCAGCTGCTGTTACAGCAGAGAAGCTTGATTAGAGATGAGAGAATAGTAATTCTCCACAGAAAGGAACTGTCTCATATTATTAAAAATTACCTGCTTGTCACAGCTGTTCACTGCTTATTTTTAGCATGAGTTTGAGTCTGAAAGACTGGAATCTGAAATTATTACTCAACACAAAAAGAATGTTTCTAGCAGACATTTGTATACTATCAGCAGAAAATGAACTAGAAAGTGTGAAAAATTGTAAAAATTCAAAATAACATCTGAAGGTGTTTGTAAGAGCGGCTTTTTTCCCAGCGTTTTCTGGTGCAAATGGCATTAGCATGCTGTAACATGGGGGAAAAGGGAGGAAAACTTTTCTTCAGGCAGTAAGGAGAAGAAGGATAAAAGCAGAATCAGATACAGTGAAAAAAAAGATATCTGTATTTGACAGTAAAACATTAGTTTTAAGAGGAGCATTTCATGCTAGATATTCATACTATTTCTTGAATCACATTTCAAATAATGACAGTGAGGCCTGTCTCCTTATCTTCCTCTCTATCCCACACTTACTGTTTTTATAAGCTACTCATTTTTAAATTGGCTTGAAAGAAAACATCTGAAAAATGTCAGTATTTAAAAAACAATGCAAATAAACCTTACCTAATGTCCAACAGCCATAAGTCTAAGACTTGTATGATTTCGGGTATTTTTGCTTACGGCAAAGGCACTGTGTAAAGTGCAGATGTCATCTTTCAGTGAATAAGGTCACAACCTAAAACCAGTAGGATTTAGAAAGTTCGAGTATAAATGAAAGACCATAAGCTGGTAACTACAGTATAACAATGATATTTTAAGCTGCCAAAAATAATAGGAGTAAGCAATAAAAATTCTATACCTCATTTATTTGGAACTTTTCATGTTAGCATGAGATACAGATGAGCTACAGGAGTAAAGTGTTTGAATAAAGACACTTTTCTATTCTTCTTTATAGTGAATGTAAAAGATGCAAATATTTTAATATTACTCTGATTTCGAGGCCTCAGACTTCTGATGCTGACTAATGTTGATGTTGACTAGGCTTTTCTCGAGGTACTGACCATCTCTGCTACTCTATCTATACTCTTCTCAATTTGCAGAGATGAAGTTGAGTACTAACTGGAATGCAAAAGAGATTTTTAGTGTCTTAGCCTTTCCATTACTTTCAGATAAGAATGAGTGCCAATGAGTCAGTCATAAAATATAAAAACAACAATCCAACAAAACAAAAACAAAACAAAAAAACACACTAGCAACAAAAAGCAAATAAACAAATAAAAAAAAAACAGCAAAAAGAATAAATCAAAAGTTGTCTCTTAGCATGACGTTTTAACTGTCACAGCCAACTTTGATCCACTTAAAAAAAACTTAGATTTTTTAACGTTATTTTGACATAGTAAGTGTAAAAGCAGTCAAAAACCCCACAGACTTAAGAGTCACAACTCAGCAAGTGATCTAGAGGAGAGTATTAAGCACTGGAGATGTTTAATCATATAGAGATAAACTCTTCTTGTGGATTTACTTAAAGTAGCTTTTGATTTACATCAGTGACAGTACAGAAACTAGAACACTGGGGCCATTATCATTCTGCTTTTATAGGCAATGGCAAAGTTGGCATTAAATTCAAAAATAGCCTATTCATTTTTAATACAGCAAGATAAATTAAAGTGATAAATATAAATTGTTGATACTAACAAAACAAGATAACTGTGAAATACCATTTTTATATATTCAAAAATATATCATAGTATCATAGTATCGTGCGAGTTGGAAGGGACCTTAGAGATCATCGAGTTCAACTCCTGGGATTCGAGCCCTCTGTGTAGCAGCACGGCAGTTCTGCCACTTGCACCACAGGGGGGATTCGAACACGGGCCCCCGGAGTTGCAAGCGGCAGTTCTTCCACTGTGCGCCACCGGGGGCACTAATCACTAATCACTAATTATAGTTTTGGAATTTTCCCCAAGACAAATTTTACTCAATTTAATATCATTGCAGGAAAAAAACAAAAACAAAAACAAACAACAACAACAACAACAAAAACTTCTTCTTTGCACCTGTTAAAACAGTACTAGTAGTATGTAATGTTCCAGCTGTAGTAAAAATAGATCTGTAAATTTGACATGGGCAAAATATCATATTAAATAAGATAACATCTTTTGATTACATTTAACCAAAGTATTTTTTGCTGTTCATGTTTCTAACACTACAGTAAATGAAATCACTTCTATGGAACAGGAAATTTCAAGGTTCAGGTTTTTTTCCTTTAATCTAACTTCTTAATTAAGGATAAAAAACATAATTAAAGCCCCAGTGGCTCATGGTGGGGAGATATCAAGACATTCATGGACATGTGTAAGTGACAAAGCAGGACACCACTACAATTTTGCTTGTACACTCAGCAATTTCCTTTGTATACTCAAGTAAGGATTTGTGTAAAATTGTGGATATATTGAGAGACAGTGGTTGTGTATTCATTTGTCATTTATTTCAGCATTAAAACTATATAAACTCTGCTTTTTTCTGCTATCTTACTATAGGTCAATGGTGGAAAATGTGCTTCACCTGTATGGTCCTCAATAAAGGACCATGGAAATCTTTACTATGAGAAAATGCAGTGATTAAAACAGCAAAGAAAAGGTCATTAAGAGACTATGGGAAAAACAAAAACAAAAACAAAAAAACAAACAAAACAAAACAAAACATAACAAAAAACGAAGAAAAACCAACACAAAACAGTTTATCTGTTTTGCTGAGATTCCAAGTTTATTAGGGTTTTGGGAGACAGACACACCAAGCTACAGAAATCTGAAGGTTGCTTTGTGTTTAACTTTTTTCCAGGTAATTCCTTTTCTTCCACTTGAACTCACGGCAGAGAAAGAGGAAAAGAAAATTGATGTGACGAAGTCAATCTTTTTCATCAGATTACAGCTTTCTCATCAGCAAAAGAAAGTTCTGTCAACAACCTTACAAGAGTTTCAACCAAAGCAGAAGGTGAAATAATAATTACTAAAAACTTTATTGCAGCTAAATTTCCTCCACCAACTAATGTTTGTCTTGACTAGCATCAAATTATGCAACATCTGTGTTTGGTATGAGAATCTGATCAGATATATAAACATAAGCTAAAGATGTACATATTTAATATGCCATGTATATATTGTACAGTATTTACAATATATACTATATATTTTACAATATACACATAAATACTTTGGATTCTGCATTATGTTTCCTTTCAGGAAATATCTTCTTTCCTCAATATTTTATTTTTTTCATATTTAGAGTACATAACACAAAAAATTAATCCAATTTTCATGAACTTTAGTAAGTGGCATTTGGTTTCATAATTAAAACAATGATGAGAAAGGCCAAATATTTAAATTTCATTCTGACTTAGTCTTATAGTTAAATACTAATTAAGGAAACAGTAGAAAATTTAATGTAAGTTTTTCTAAACATCTGAAAGTATTTTTACTGATTTGTTAAAAAAATATTGAGTTATTTTGGTTAAACTTCTATAATACTGTAGAAAAGACAAGTAGTAAGACATAGATAGCAGCTATCTATAGATAGACTTTGAAGTCTAAATAGTAGTTTCAAAAGTATTTTTAAAATATACAAACCAGAATCTTATTTACATTCAACAAGATTTTGGCCCCTTAAATCCCGTTTACTCTTTAAAATGTTGCCAAGTTTGCAAGAAGTGAGTTATACAAAGCTGATAGTTGAGAATAAATACTACCATACCAGTCAAAGTATACAAACAGGTATACTTTCTTAATTCAATTTGCAACAGTTAAAACATAATACCAGAATGACTGACAATGGAAACAAATCCAATCTCAACAAATTTGCCTCATTAACTGGAAATAATGGAAAACATGTAGGACAAACACAAGTTAAATGTGTGCTTTGGAAGACATAACACATGCCTTTATGTTATGGATTTATTTTATCTATTTATACTTACACACTTTATACTTACATACATTTATTTTTGTGCAAGTTATGCCTAAGTGATTCCTTGCAATTTAAAGACACATAGGCAACTGTACTTCTCTGGGCTCAGTTGAGATCTTAGGATACCAGAATTTTCTGTTGAAAGACTAAAAATAAGTGATATACAGATTGACCTCAAATAATGTTTCTCGTCCATTTTACTTAACTACTTCTTTTACTTAACTACAAAGCCTTTACAGACACAGGATCAAACAGCTAGAACAGTGCCAGACAGAGACAAATATCTTTTGAGTGTTTCGGTTCTTTTACAGTATGTAAGCAATGTTTGCAAATGAAATTTTAATATTTTTTCTTAATGTTCCCAAAACAGTAGACAGGAAGTTTCACCGGCAGCTCTCACCACACTCACAGCCTAAGCCAAAGTTGGAGAGTTGCCCTAAAAGGACACTAAAGTTAAAATTAAAGACCATGAATATAGAGAGGAGACAGAAATGAAGAAATCCCATAATCACAAGTCACTGTCTAGACACTGTTAGTATGAATACTTTTGTGTGTCTTTTATCATAATCTATTTGCTGAGATCTAAAAGGGAACATTTAGCTCTTTGTGAATAAGGGTACTTCTTTTCATTAATTTTACAAGTCGACCTTAGACCAGAATTAATCTCTAAGTGTTTTAAATTTATTCCTCAGAAGTCCAGAAGTTGACTCAAGGTCCAGTCATATGGCCTAAGTTTGTCCCCATACCTGACTAAAACAGTGCTTCAGCCATTTCAGAAACTTTCAAATTAACCTTGGTGCATTAGAAAGAGAATGAAGAGAGGCTGAGAACTGCATATGGTATCTTAAGGAAACAAAGGAGAAGAATGTTTTTGTAACAGAAATACACCTGCCAGGAGCCAAGTCCTACAGGATGACAGGAGTATTTTGGTATGAAGCAAAAAGGTCACAAGCACCATAGCTATACTAAAAGGGTTATGGGATTTTTCTCACTCAAGAAGAAAAAAAGAAAAATAACATTAAAGAAAAGCTTAGTAGTATTCTGCTGGAGAAATCTGATGTTCCTCCCTCTCCCCCCCCCCCCCCCCCCCTTCCCCTTCCTCCTCCCCAGTTTCATTAGTTTCTGTTCCTGTTTTCCATCCTGGAAAAAATGCTGTATGGTAAAATACAGGTTTGGCTCAGCTCCACAAGTAAATCCATTTTCTTCTGTACCAAGAATATACACCTCCTTAATGAAATAGATTTTAATATCATTTAAGTATTTTCTGCCTTTCTTTTACAGCTACAAGCCATTATTTTATGTGTAGGTAATGAATCTTAGCTCTTAACATGTTAAAACGGGAACCAAAGCTTCAAAATGTCATTCTACTTTATGAAGTCACAATGCAATTTGTTCAGATTATTTTAAAACAAAGGAAATATAGTGCATGTCAGACCCAGCCATGTTAAAATAGCCTAATTCTTTAGTTAATTTCATTTGCTCCCTCTTTTAACTAAGTGACAGATTCGAAATTTGTCAGAATAGCAAACTTCTTCACAGCTTCTGCAAGTCTGATGAGCATACCTCAATAATTGAACTCAGTGATTGCACTTACATTTGAAAGAAAATTATTCCACATTCTACTTCTTAAGATATGGTCTTGCGCCACAGATGTCTAATTTTCATTAGCTTTAATTGAATTCATTTCTGCCCACCCAGAGAACAATTTACTGCAATGCGTCAGTTAATATTAGAGAGGATATTTTAGACTGATGACATAGTTATATAGGAGCAGCATGAAAATAGTTTCAAACCATTTTCCTTTTAAGTGTAAAATTGTAAGTCTACATTTACATTACCAAATTAAAGACCGGAAGAATCTATGTGGTATTTTGTAAAATATCACACAGAAAAAAAAAAAATAAATCCAAAACACTAATGAAGAACAGATCTGAAAAATGTGTGTAAATATTATGAAATTACACGCTTACATTATAAAATAGAAGTGTGAAAAACAATGAGGTTGCAGTACATGGCATAGAATGAGAAGTATTTATGCACATTAACCACCTGATTAATCTATGCAAGTTTCTATGAGTTCCTATCTTCCTTGTGCAATTGCACAAATTAATTTTTGCATCTGTCTCTAAAAGCCCTGCTGCAGTTCATTTCTTTCTCACGTCCATAAGGACAAATCTGGCTACTTTCACAGGCATTCAAAGACATCATCAGACTTTAACAGGCTCCAACTGCGTTTTGCACTGGAGTGAAAAATTAACATTAAAAGTGTTACAATATGCATATCTGCCATATTTACTGTACAGATGAAAAATAAGGCCAGAATATTAATGGAGGTTAAATAAAACACTGCTCACATGCACAATGGCAATTCATTAAGTAGTGAGGCCTGCAGCCTGAAAATAGCAACTGTGCACAAAAAATACATCCTTAAAAACCAAACGGACTGGAATATCTTTGCTTCTAAAAGGGAATAAAAGCCATATTCACTATTATCTTGCATTCATTTTAGTTAGATTTGTTAATGCGTTCGGTCCTCTTTCAACATGTGAAAACAGTTATTTTCCAATAGTGGTGTTTTTAAAACAAATATATATAGTTCTTCGGAACACTTGGGAACCAAAAGGGACAAATCATTCGAGAAAATATCTTTACAGGTATTTACAGGCACAAAATCTTTGGCAACTAAAAAGTATTTTTTTCACTTACATTTAGAAATGAAGGATGAAATTCATTATCTGGGATGACAGAAAACCTCAAATAACAATTAATTTCAAATGAGGCTCAGATCAGGATTAATATAAATTCATATGATTAATACAACTATACAAAATTTACTCATTATTTTGGCACAATATAGGCAACAAATCACTAACTTTTGTGAACTCATTAGAGTTTCAACACCATGATTTATATCTCATTTTCACTCAAAGCAGATAAGTGTAAAAATGAATCCTGCTTCCTTGAAACCGCAACACTTAAGTTAACATGTGTTCCTCTTGAAAGCTTTGAAACACCTCAGTCCTTACCTACGAACCAGTAGGAAAATAGTTTCTCCTGAGTTGCATTTTTCTGTCTCATGTAGCACAGTATCGTGCAAGTTGGAAGGGGCCTTAGAGATCAACTGCACTTAAGTTTATATTCTTCTGCCTCTCCTAGCCCCAATAACACTATGTTTCCTTGTTTCAGGTAGCCACTGTGCTTCATATTTAATTATTTTAAATCTCTTCATTTCTCTTTAGAATGGTATTCAGTTCCTCACTGAATTTACAATAAATTGTTCTTCAGTCCTCATCTGTATAGATTGGTAATGGATAAGTTTTTATTAAGTTTTAGTCTTTTCTTCAGGACTAATTTCTGGCCAATATCACCAAAACAACTGTCAAAATGTTGTGCAGTGCAAGAAATGTAAAGCATATTTAGATTTCATATCCATAACAGTGTATTACTGTGAAATGAAAGCAACTGGAAGATATGCAATCCTGTGTTTTTACTTCATGACAGAAGTCCCCAGGATGGATTAGAGACTGGAAAATGTAGCCCTATTTTCTATATTTCATGGAAACACATACAGTGAGATTTCCCAGGGCTGACAAAGAAAAGATTCACAGAATGTGTACTTCTCTGTGCACGCCAAAATAAACATTTATTTTTAATATTAAGTAGGATTCTATACCACTTTACATTTTTTTTACAGTTTTTTTTCTCAGTTTTGAAGTAAGAACACAGCAAAATCTCAATACACCTTAATTTAATTCGATAAAAATTACTATAATTGCTTGTTGTAGATATGTTTTAAATTTCAAGAAATACCACTTAAACATGAAATAAACCATGGAAATCTACTTTGTATAAAGTGGAAATTAAGACTGGGACAAAGTATGAAACACACATAATTTATCCCACAGGGACACAAGGATGATCTCAGTATTTAAAAATAGTGGATATTTAAGTTAAGTAATAATACCTGGTGTATTTCAGCAGTGGTGACAGTTATGTGCTCTGGACTGTCATGCATAGCTGTCAAATCACAAAATGAAGAGAATCTCAGTCATCTGTGCTAACTGGCACATTACAACCACAGAACTGCGTACATATTTGAATTGTGCATTGTTTCTTTCTTAATGAACTTGACATTTATGTCTCCTTTTATTCCTTGATCAGAAAATCTTCTGAAACTTCCAGTGTACAGATGACTTAGTACAATATGTGATTTTAGAATTCTTCTTGATGATTATGTGCCAAAAAAAGAGAAGGGTATGTTTCTCCTTTAGAAAGGTTTTCTTTTACTGTATTTGAGCTTGTTTTAAGGAGGTATCTCAGGTTTTCAATCAGAGCTGTGCTGCTAAGAAACATTCCTGCATTACTTCAGCACTACAGTGTTTCTGCAGATTAAGTAGTGATAAATTGCCAACAGATTTTATATGGGTAAATAGAAACTTGTACATCCAACCAGAGCACAAATGATTAGTGGGAAGAGAAATCAGCACTTGCAAAGAATCTCTTCAAACAACTTGTAAAACACCAAGCACCATACAATGAGTTTCAATTTGAACATAACTGTACCTTGTCTTAATTTATAATTCGAGGATTTTCTG
Organism: Excalfactoria chinensis; assembly: GCF_039878825.1. Classification (NCBI taxonomy): domain Eukaryota; kingdom Metazoa; phylum Chordata; class Aves; order Galliformes; family Phasianidae; genus Excalfactoria; species Excalfactoria chinensis. The sequence continues at coordinate 27,937,108 of NC_092828.1, read as the reverse complement.
ATATTCTATTTAAATTACAATTAGTGCAAGCACTTTCCAGGGCTGTTAAAGCCACTCAGTTGCAAAACCAGGGGATTTGATAATGTGTACGTTTCCCTTGAGGCCAAAAGGTAATTACAGAGAAGTTCTGAACTGAAGAATAGTCTTGTCATCTGCTTTCATGAGAAACAAAAGAACACTTTAAGGTGAAGAGGTAATAGAAAGGAAAGAAAATTAATTTAAAAAAAAAAAAAAATAGGCAAACAACAACAGTTCATCAGCTGAAAAATAGAACAAAATTAAATCTTATAATTAGAAGGGGAAATCATACCACAGGATGGTGGTTTGCAGGACATATGCTATTAAAATATTTAAATCGTCTCCTGTTTAATTCACTGGATGATGTGAAGATTATTGCAGAGATAATAAACCAGTAGATTAATACATATTCAGCAGACACATGAAGCAGGACTGAATGAAACTACCCAGTGCTATAGGAAACCAACTAGCCCCTATTTGCTACATTGGGTCAAGAGCAATATGTCTCTTTTTTCTTTTGTCAAGTAATTCAAAATTATCATATGGTATTAATAACTACAGATCAGGGAAATATTATGATGGGAAACATCCTTCTGGTGCAAGTAATTTTGGTAATTATTCTAAGTAATTTCAAGAATTGAATGAAGAAAATTTCTTTTTTCTGGTATATTATAAATTATAATAATAATTATATGAAATGCAGAAAAAAATATATATATTTAAGTTGCAACTGCATTTAAAACTGATTTTAGTTGTAAAACCCTAATTTACCTGCTGTGTGACAAAGATGCAAAGCTAAAACTTTGCCATTCTTTAGGGAATGTACAAACCTGCAAATTTGTTAGTGTTAAGTCCAAAAGGAAAAATATAGCTGAGATGGAAATTCACCTATCACTTCTTACTTATTTGTAGTTGTTCAGTGCTGCTATTCAACAGCCTTAGAAGTTTCAAACTCATTAGGAGAAGAAAACTGGTCTCAACTACTTTTTTGTCTAGCAATCAATGTTTCTTTAATTTTCATTTTATTGGCTGAAAACGACCAAAAAAGTCATAAGATAATGTGAAGAATTTAGAAAGAATAGAGCTTATTGTTGGCATCTGATTGCAGTTCTTATACATACATAGTACACAAAGGCATTTTGGAATACTGTAGTCCTGTGTACTAAATCAGACTTTCATTTAAGAGTAATTGAAGTTTTAAGAGAACTGCAGAAGAATAATTTCACTGAATATTCAGTTTATCTTTGGTGCATGTGTGTGTGTGTGTTTAAACTCTGTATAAGTAACGCACATGTCTCTGGTATACTCTTCAGTTTGTCCACTGACCATGCAAAGGATTTGATGAGCAGGACTATTAGGCATATGGGTTCTGCTGTAGGGGCACTGATGTTAAGTTTAACATCATCCAAACGCTCACTTTGGAGAAAAAAAATAGAGTGATGAGTTCCAGTTTTTAAGTTGTCTATTCTTTGTTTTGTTGTTTTTATTACTGTTGCTTTATTGATTTTTGTTTATGTATTTTAAGCAGTTTTCTTGAAAAACAGGCAAGTATTTATCTTAAGATATGATGTAAATACATGTCGAATTGAGTAACTAGTTTTAATAAATCCTTTCAAGAACCTAGACTCTCTTTAAACAAAATTAAGGAGTAGATAATACTAGTTTCGACCTACCAGAAAGCTGAATGCCTAGGTTAAATAGACTGTGACATCTTTAAAAGGTTTAAATGAGGTTCAACAAGACCAAATGCCGGGTCCTGCACTTTGGTCACAATCCAGAGATATAAAATAAATAGGTAGTGAAAAAGCTCAGGCTAGAGTAGAATATCTATATATCTATAAGAATACCTTATGTCTTATTAGAACAGGAACATTTTTTTTTATATACATAGAAATTTTCACTTACACAGATATATTGTGGTGGAATATTTCAAAGCAAGAAAAGAAATGTGGCTTTCAGTGACAACTTGCTTCATTATGTAATGTAAGGTCTATGTAATAGAGTCAGGCATATGGATAAGATGCTCCCTGCACTAAAATTAAAATGTGATTTATGTGTTTAGTGGATGACAAAACTATAGTGCTGCAGGAGAAGGGTAAGAAATTTTTATACCAAGTATCCACAAAATCTCCTTAAGTACAAAATCAATTGCAAAGCCCCTGGCAACCTCTAATTGCTTTGACATGAATTTGAGAAACCCATATAAGTAAGCAGTTTTATTTACTCTTTAATACAAATTAAGGTAGCATGGCAAATTGAGTGGAAGTACCATCTCTAAAACAAACATTTATGATCTACGCTATGTATTTAGAAAAAGAATTATGTATTTAAAATTTGAATATCTAGGAGCAGAGCAGATAAGCAATACCTACTAACCTGACAAAAATCAAAACAAGAGAAGTTATAACCCCATATTTCAGGGAATGATGTATGTCACTACACGTTACTTACAGATATGCATCACAAAGCTTCATCCTACACTATATAGATACAGGAGGAACAGTGCAATGACTAGATAGCATAATGAGAATGAGTCCTCTGTTAACATTTCCAACTATTTGCTATTACAAGAGTGGAATAATGGGGCAAAGGAAAGCAGGTAAGCAGGGAGAAAAGGACTGGGGGTGCTGGGGAGAGCAAGCAGAAGAACTTGCAGAAAATTAACAAATAAAGGGAAGATGACAATAAGAGGATTTTGAAAGTCAGTGCCTAGGAATGTACAAAGGGAATGGAGATAAAAAGTCAGATTAGAACTGTTGACTTTGGCATGGCTTCCCACAAGCCAGTCCAATGATTCCTTATTACAGTTCTTCAGTGTTTATCAAACTATTCCTTTTGACTGAATTGGGAAGAGGAGGAGAGAGAATGGGCCTTAGAATAATGACACAGTGGAAATAGTTTTCTATTCTAATCTATTCAAATAATTGACAATGAAATCACGGTTCTGCTTGTAATTGTTTCAAATACTATTATACAGATAATAGGGGTATTCTGCAATAACTGTTGAGTTTATTTTTGGACTATACAAGAAACTGAAAGAAAATGTAAAATCTTTTCCAGTGATAATTTAAATCACATGATCATTCCAATAATTTATTTTTCTGGAAAAATCTGATTTGCTACATTTTCTTTTTCTAGAACTGTATTTTATTTAAATCTTATACATTGCATACTGAGAGGTCTGAAAATAAGACTGGAGATAATCATAGAATCATAGAATCATAGAATTACTCAGGTTGGAAAAGACCTTGAAGATCATCAAGTCCAACCGCAGCCTAACCAGTAGCCTATCTCTTAAAAAACAACCACAAAACAATACCACAACAACAAACCTCTGCTAAATCATATCCCTGAGTACCACATCCAAGCGGCTCTTAAACACATCCAGGGATGGCGATTCAACCACCTCCTTGGGGAGCCCATTCCAGTACCTAACCACCCTTTCTGTAAAGAAGTTCTTTCTAATATCCAACCTAAACTTGCCCTGGCGCAACTTGAGGCCATTTCCCCTCGTCCTGTCACAAGTCAGTAGTGAGAATAGACCTGCCCCACTCTCACTGTAAGAACCTTTCAGGTACTGGAAGACAGCAATAAGGTCTCCCCTCAGCCTCCTCTTCCTCAGACTAAACAGCCCCAGCATCCTTAGTCTCTCCTCATAGGGCTGATTCTCCAAGCCCTTCACGAGCCTCGTTGCCCTTCTCTGGACCTGCTCCAGTACCTCCATGTCCTTCTTGTGCTGAGGTGCCCAAAACTGGACACAGTACTCGAGGTGAGGCCTCACCAATGCTGAGTACAGGGGCAGGATGACTTCCTTAGTCCTGCTCACCACACCATTCCTGATACAAGCCAGGATGCCATTGGCCTTCTTGGCCACCTGGGCACACTGCTGGCTCATATTCAGCTGACTGTCCATCAGCACACCAAGGTCCCTTTCCGTCTGGGAGCTTTCCAGCCACACCTCCCCAAGCCTGTAGGATTGCCTGGGGTTGTTATGACCAAAATGCAGGACCCGACACTTGGCCCTGTTGAAACTCATTCCATTAACCTTGGCCCATCGATCAAGTCTATCCAGGTCTCTCTGTAGTGCCCTTCTCCCCTCAGGCAGATCAACACTCCCTCCCAGCTTAGTGTCGTCTGCGAACTTACTGAGGGTGCACTCAATCCCCTCATCCAAATCATCAATGAAGATGTTAAACAGAAGCGGCCCAAGCACCGAGCCCTGGGGGACGCCACTTGTGACCGGCCGCCAACTGGATTCCACTCCATTGACCACAACTCTCTGGGCCCGGCCATCCAACCAGTTCTTCACCCAGCGGAGCGTGCACCCATCCAAACCACGGGCAGCCAGCTTCTCTACCAGAATGTTATGGGGGACAGTGTCAAAGGCCTTACTGAAGTCCAGGTAGACCACGTCGACAGCCTTTCCCTCATCTACTAAGCGGGTCACCTTGTCATAGAATGAAATCAGGTTAGTCAGGCAGGATCTACCATTCATAAACCCATGCTGACTAGGCCCGATCCCATGGCTGACCTTTAGTTCGTCCATGATGATACCTGAGATTATCCTTTCCATAACCTTCCCAGGCACCGAGGTGAGACTGATGGGCCTGTAGCTGCCAGGATCATCTTTCCGGCCCTTTTTGAAGATAGGCGTCACATTTGCCAGTCTCCAATCCACCGGGACATCCCCAGTCAGCCAAGACTGCTGAAAAATTATGGATAGTGGTTTGGCGACCACATCCGCCAACTCCCTCAGAACTCTAGGGTGCAACCCATCCGGCCCCATGGACTTATAAACATTCAGCTTTCTAAGTAGATCCAGGACCATCTCATCACGGATCACGCAAGGCTCTTTTGGTTCCCCCTTCCCGTCTACCAGTGTAGGGGGCTGCGTTCCCAGGGAGTTACAAGCATAACTATTGAAGACCGAGGCAAAGAAGGTATTAAGTACCTCAGCCTTGTCCCGATCCTCAGTGACCAAGTTGCCCTCAGAATCCAACAAGGGATGGGGATTTTCCTTAGCCTTTCTCTTGGTATTGATGTGTTTATAAAAACATTTACTATTCTCCTTAACCTTAGAAGCCAAACTCAGTTCTAGCTGCGCCTTGGCTTTCCTAATTTTCTCCCTGCACAGCCTCACTACAGACCTGTAATCCTCGTAAGTAGCTCCCCCATTCTTCCAGAGACCGTAAACTCTCTTTTTGTTCTTTAGATCAAGCCAAAGGTCTCTGGTCAGCCAGCCCAGCCTCCTCACCCGTCGGCTCATCTTTCGCGATTTTGGGACAGTCAGCTCTTGCGCCTTTAGGACAATTTCCTTAAAGTATTCCCAACCTTCCTGGGCTCCCACACTCTCCAAAGATACTCCCCAGGGGGCCCTCTCAACCATAGTCCTGAGGAGGTTGAAGTCCGCCCTCCGGAAGTCCAAGGTGGCAGTTCTGCTGACTCCCTTCCGCGGTTCGACAAGGATCGAGAAATCTAGCATTTCATGATCACTTTGTCCCAGACGGCCTCCAACCTTTACATCCCTCACCAGACCATCTCTGTTAACAAACAGCAGGTCCAGAGTTTTGTTTCCCCTCGTCGGCTCCTTCACCAACTGTGTCAGGAAGTTATCTCCCACACACTCTAGGAACCTCCGAGACTGTTCCCTGTCTGCTGTATTGTAATCCCAGCAGATGTCTGGGAAGTTGAAATCCCCCACCAGAATGAGGGGGAGTGACCTTGAGACCTCCCCCAATTGCCTATAAAGCATCTCATCCACCTCATCATCCTGGGTAGGTGGCCTGTAGCAAACTCCCACAATAACATCGGTATTGTTGGCCTTGGTTTTTATTCTGATCCATAAGCTTTCAACCCTGTCATCATCATTATTGATTTCCACGCATTCACAATCTTTTTTAACATAGAGAGCTACACCACCACCTTTCCTACCTAGCCTATTTTTTTTAAAAAGTTGGTAGCCCTCAATCACTGCACTCCATGTGTGGGAGTCATTCCACCATGTTTCAGTGACGGCAACTATATCAAAATTTTCTGAACAAACAATGGCCTCCAGCTCCTCTTGTTTATTACCCATGCTGCGTGCATTAGCATAAAGGCACCTGAGCTTGGCCTCCTTGCGATCAGCAGCAGCCCTAATAGCCTTGTGACTACTATTAGGCGTTTCCACAGCCACCAGCTTAACACCAGCCCTCGTGTTTTTCCTACAAGGAGGCAAGTCATCCTCCTCCTTCACCAAGGGCCAAGACCTTAGGGGTTTAGAAGCATACCCCTCTCCTGCAAGCACAGGGACATTGCATGCAGTTTCCGTATTGGTGACCCCAGCTACTGCCCCACCCCCCTTCATAACTAGTTTAAAGCCCTCTGGATGAACCTACCCAATTCTCTCCTTAAGATCCCTTTTGACCGGTGGAACCCAAGGTCAAAAAACCCAAACCCCTGCCGGGCACACCAAGCTCGGAGCCAGGTATTGATCTGTTGGCCCATTATATTGAATCCCTCATTCTTCCCTGAAGCAGGTGGGATAGAGTTGAACACAACTTGTGCTCCCGAACCCTTTACCTGTCGCCCCAAAGCTCTGAAATCCTTTTTCAGAGTCCTCATGGAAGTTCTGCCTACCTCATCACTACCAACTTGGAACATTAATAGGGGATAGTAGTCAGAGGGGTGGACTAGAGAAGGAAGCTTCATCCTTACATCCTTAACCCGGGCACCCGGGAGGCAGCAGACCTCTCTATGTAGAGGGTCTGGCCGACATATTGGCCCTTCTGCTCCCTTCAGCACAGAGTCACCAATAACGATGACCCGTCGTTTTTTCTTTGATGGTGATGTTCTAATGGTGGGTGAGGAACGGATGGACTTGGGGGGCACCACCAACTGAGGAGTACTACCATCATCACCATCCGAGGACCTACTCAGCTTAGGGGGTTCCCTTTTAGGTAGTTCCTCCACCCTCTCTCCACTCACCTCCTGATTGATTTCCAGTGCCTGAAACCTATTGCTCAGGGAGAGTGGTGGACACGGGGCAGGCAGGCAGGGGGGATACCCACGACGGCGAGTTGGAATTCTCTGCCAGCCCTCCTCAGTGGTAGGGATTGTCCTCCTGTGGTAGGGCAGGGGGTCCACCACCTTCCTGGTGTTTTTTCCATACTCCTCACCCTGCTTCTTACTCCCACGTTCTCTGGTGGCCCTTAGCCGCTGCACTTCCTCCCTGAGTTCCACCACCAGGCATAGCAGCTCGTCCACCTGCTCACATCTCACGCAGGTGGGGGCCCTGCCACCCTCCCCAGGCAGCAACAACTCCAGGCACTCCATACAGCCAGAAACCTGAACTGCGGCATTCCTGGCCTGGCCCTCTGTCTGAGTTGCCACAGTAATGAGAGTCAGCACAATAATGAGAGTCAGCAAGACTTTGAAGAGACAGAAATCAGCTGATTGTATTGAAAGTTGAGCTATGTGTGAAGAGAAATTAACACAGCATTACTTTAATGATCTGGTGCAGGATGATTGCTATTGAACGCATTCATTAGCAAAGTTGGCAAAAAGTAGGAAAAGTATGCGAGCTAATCTTGCCATTGACACAAAGTAGAAATATATCATTAATGCTGAAGTGTTAGAATATTTTACAGGAAGGTGAGGATGACGAAGGAATAAAGAAATAGATAGGATTGAAATAATTACATTGGAGTCTAGGTCTGAGCTGGCAGTAATAGATGAGGAGCTCTTTATTAGCAGCTCCAGGCTGGTATTGGCTTTGAGTTCAATGACTAGGAAACAAAAAGGAATTTGCTGTTTATTAACCACTGAGTAATGATGAGCCAGTAATGCAAGAAGACTGTAGGTTGTAGGTCCCTCTCAAAATGCATCAAGTAAGATGGAGGGAATATCAACAGTCTTACAGATAGGTATAACGAGAAACATTCTTCTATGCTGTCTACATTTCAGTAGAGGAAGAAAAGTAGAAATATTCTCATCTTTCCTTACAAAAGGAGATAAGATATAAGAATTGGGTTTCTGAGCTAACATTAGAAATATCTGACAGGATAGAAAAGGTTAATTGCACAGTGTACATTAGAAACATACAATGAAGATTAAAGACATTATATCCTGGTACTTCAGATCAGTGACATTGACTGTAGCAAGAACACAAAATGAATGACATGACATAAAACTGTGCATATTTCTGTATTTTGATCAAGTATGCATTTTCACTTCTGTATCCATAGCTGGAAAGAAAACATCAAATGAGTATATGGAAATAGAGGGAATTTTCTTCCTATCTGTGTGTTCTGCATATGCGTATGTCTAATATATTCTATAGATACAAGTGAGATTTTCAGCCAAGAGGAAGTGATTTTAAGGGGAATTTTAGATGCTTGTTTACACCTACAAGTTTCTGGGCAATAAAACTGAATATTAGTAGTTTTTTCAGATTGCAACTGACTTGGGAGGGTAGATTGATAATAACATCACAGAGTTCTGTGTTAAAAATTAACAGACAATGGAGTGCAACACTAGATTTTCACAAATACTGAACAGTAATTCTCTTTCAAATAAAGTTTTTTAAGTCTCATTCCTTTTTTATGGGGTATAGTAGCAGACGTTTGGTTGAGTACTGAAGAAGACCATTTGTCAGTACAGTAAGTGTGTGTGGTAGCATCATTACATGACGGTTCCATTTTACTCATCTCTCTGATTCATCTTTGCTTAGTGACAGAAAGACACCTGAACAAACATTTAAGCCAGCTGCAGTATTATGAGATACATAAGGCAATCTTTCCAAAATAAAATAGCTACTCACTTAGAGATAAGGGATTTTTAGAAAGAAGCAAGATTATAATAGCAGAACAGATTTGGCATGAATATGTAGTCAAGCATCCTGTTTGGGAGAAAACTCTTATAAACATTGAAAAAACAACTGTACTTTTGACAACTAAGGTTGTAAGTTTCAGACAGAGGCAGAGTTGCACACGGGGACTGTGAAACCACATGCCACCTGTGCTTATGACAGCTAGTGCCACAAGGGAAAACAACTGTGATCCCCTAAACACAATTTCCCAGAAAGAAAATTTCCTGGCAAAAACAGAAGGCTGGTACATTAAAGTTGAAAAGGGAAATTATCTAGCCATAGAAATGGAATAATAAGCAAGTTTACAGTATTCTCCTTAGGTGCAAAAATCTCTAGGGATAAATTATGATGGGATTACAGACCTAGATGATTTGAAAAGGTACATTATGATTCAGCACAAGAAGGTTTTTTTCAAGTCTTGGAGTTGATGACCAGTAAAATTGTAAGTGAATACTAGCTGACACTGTCTTATTGTACCATGTTTTCAGCCTTCTAGGTATTTTGCAAAGTTAAATGACTAATCAGTTGTGTAATGAAATAAATATGTACTAATGAATTATTTGGAGAAGAGATGCTCAGATATGCAATTTGTCAAGATCTTATCATCAAGTAGACAGGCATAGCTTGAGCTGCAATATTGCAGTATCACATATTGTAAGATTATTTATGCCAGAACAGTGTTAGTTCATATTTACAAATTATAAAAAGAGTGCCTTTTCTTTCCATCTAAAATCCACTGAAATGCAGGAACTATGGTAAGACCAAGGTAAATACGAAGCTAGCTCCAAACTCTGATATATACAGAATTTCTTGTGCTTCAGAAAGAATTGCTGCATTGTAAAATGTACTTTTTGACCCATGAAACACCCTTGGGGTTGATTACTGGTAAAAAGTAAAAGGAGTACACTGAGAAAATGAAAAATGGTGCACCGTGACTGGGAACAAATCCTAATATACACACATACATACATGAAGAAATGAAATTCTGACTCAGCACTTCTGGGTACCATGACAAAATATTCCGCACAAAAACTAGCCAAAATCACATTGGCTTCTGGAGCCAAGCAGTGTACGTATGCGAGGTCTTATGTCTAAACAAACTGACATCTCTGGAAACCTATTTATTAGGTTATTCAACTTACAGAGTCTAACAAACCTAATAGACCTTTCCAAACCCAAGCCAGATTGTGCATAACCATAGGAAGATATCGGATCTGAGGGTAGCAGACTAAATGCCTATGCTCTACTACCATACCGCCCTTATAGACTCTGCTACTTTTTATATCAATGGCACTCCCTTGATTTTATGAAATGCAAAGAAACTGTGGAAAGAAGCAGGGGAATGAAGTCACAGACATTTAGAAAGAGATATCTATGCTGAAAGCAAACTGGTGGAATTGGAGGTAAGTCAATAAAATGATAAGCTTAATTTGAAGATAGTTCAGTAAAAAAAAGATATTGAATAATATGAAAATATTTACAGACTGACCTCAATTACATTAACCACTTCTACTCCAAAAATAATAACATGTAAAAGATGGAATTTCAGGTGAAATATTCCAAAATTGTGTTTGAAATAGTTTTTATGAAATCCACACAACATTCTCAAAGTTCTAAGATTTATCCATTAGATTAATTGAAAATATCATAAAACATGATTAGCCATTCTACCTACATACAGTTTCTGGTAACACAGGTAAACACTGTTTGTTTAGTCCTAAGTGATACACGCTCACGGAATCTAAATCATGCAATTTTTTTACTGTGCAACTGCAAATTATGAATGCTACTTCTGAACTCTACAAGATTGTTAATAATGTAGATGCTTATTGCTGGCTGACTGGAGCTTGGATAGGATGGGAAGAACTGCTGTCTTTATGACACAGCTGCAGGGGGCGGGGTTGAGCCAAGACAGGTGGCCTGAGTTAGGCAAGGAGTTGCTCTGTACCAGGTGAGATCGTGCAGGTCATAAAGCTATAGTTACTGGGTTTTGGTTGGTGGGTTGTGTACGTATGTTGTTATATTTTTTGTTTCCATTTTTCTTTTGCTGTCTTAAAAAAAGTGGTTTTTGCCTAAACCTATATGTTCTGTTTTGTTTACTATTCTGTCTCTCATTCCACTTTAGGGGGATGGAATGAGTAAATGGCTGTATGATGCTTAGTAGTGGATTGAGTTAACACTAATGTACTCTAATGATTGTTAATTATTTGAAAGCTAATTTTATTCATCTAATATACTGCAAATTAAACATTTCCTTTGGAAAACACAGAAACATCAGAAATAAACTAATAGGTAACCAAACCATCATGATAACAGGTAGGAAACTATTTCTAAGTTATATGTAGGCAAAAATGCAGAGTAAACTAATGTGATAAAAACTTAAGGACTTATGAGAGCACTAGCATATGAGAGGCATATGCTATACTGTTTGCTGACTTTGGCTATGCTTTTATGATATGCCATGCTGATAAAGCTACAGTGCTCAGGAAGCTGTCTGAACCTGAAAATGTATGTAACTTTGTAACCTGTAGTACTAAGTTTCACTATTGTTGGTTTGGTTGTTTTTATGGGGAGAAGAGAGAACACTGTCCAAGACTAATCCTAGTTGATTATCAGTAACAACTTGTGTGTTTACAGGACAAATCTAAAACCATTAATCAAGCAGTAATCTGTCAGCAGGGGAAATAATAATTTATATATGTACATATGAAGTTCTCATTTTCTCTTTTTTATTCTTTTTTTCTTCTATCTTCCTTCTTGCTGTTGCCTGAAAAGTGAATGGTAATCCCAAAGCTATACTATGTCTTATCTGTTTTATAGACAAGAAATCCAGATTTCACACACCAAATACTGCTCTTATGAGCTTAGAGATTGCCTGATCAAATTTAAGTAGTACAGTCAATAAATAGAAGGTGTCAGTAAATGTAGTCATGGCCTTCATTGCCACATTTTTGCTGCTTATTAAAATGTTATACTGGAATCACAGGTATTGTTTAGGTTCCCAAGATGTGCAGTCACCTGTGAGATTCTTCCATATAACTGCTAATAGACTTTAACACTACTGAAATTCTAAAGTAATTCCTGATGGACTTAAAGTTCCCAGTGGCACAATCTAACATTTCTATTGACTCTATTGCTTAATTTGGAGATACTTTCTGTTTTTAAATTGATTTCAGAATGATTAAATAGCATGAAAATACTTGTTCATTGGAAGAAAAAAAAAATAATCTTCCTAACAAATTTCAGTTTTACATTCATTTATTCAACCATTAAGTATCCTTGTTACAAGTAAAATAACAGAAAACATGCGAATGTGTAAAAGTATGGCTTACATCATATGTGAGTCTCCTTTTTATTTAAATTTTGTATTAAGTTCTGAAATATCTTCATTTGTTGAACTGGAGTCTGTTCTTGGCCTGTTAGATTACTTATTTAGTATTCATTTGTAGTCAAGACTTTGTGGAAAGCTTGTATGTAAGTGTGTAAAAACAAGACCAAGAAAACTACTTCTTCAAAATGATCATTATGTATGAATCATGAAAATATCTCTAAAGTTTTGCTATCTGCAAGATCACTGAAACAGCAGTTATTTATCCTACTTGGAATAATCCTTATGTAAGTTCAATTATATGTGTAGATTGTGTATTTTCTCCTCATCAGTGAGACTTACTGGCTATGAAAAACAGTGCTACCAATATAATAAATAGAAAATTTTTAAAAAATAAATAAAAATTAAAAAAGAAATAAAAATTAAAGATTGATTTTGAGGCACTGTGAAGATTTTGTTTCAGTGCCCATGTGTGTATACTTCAGAGGTAGCAACATTAAGCTAGAGTGGTCAGTTTATAGCAGCATGAAGGTAATCAAGTCCTACCCATTACTGGGAATTGTGAAATTGGCAGTTATTCTAGAAGAGTTTGCATATCTACTCTAATCATCCCCAGAAATACATGCACAAAAACCAATATGATATAAGTTGTACAGAAAATAAAAATATCTAATAAATAACAAAGAATCATAGGAAACAAGCTCCAATGCCATCCATTCCCATGCTATTTTTATAGTTATCCACTACAGCAAGTAAAAAAAAACCAAAGGTGTATTCTCCATAACTTAACAGAAAAGAAAACATATGAACTCTATTTCTGTATATTATCTTTAAGTGATTTCTTTGTGGACATGGCATTTTTTATTGAAAGACAATGTTTTTATATAGGATAGAATAAAATAAATACTGTCACGATGAAATGATAATATTAGAGAATATCAAGACTGTTGACTGAAAAATGACAAACAGTTTCCCAGAAAGAGTTCAGAATGACACAAATATATACACACACACACATATATATATACTACAGTAACATTAAACCTGGATATCTGCTTTACCGCTACCAGATGTACGGGTGTGGAAAAGGTAAAATTATATAGTGAGAGGGTGATGACAGATCTTTATCCATGCATCATTCCTATTGAATTGCATGTGTGCACCTTTTATTTATTTAGGTTTTTTTTTTGTTATTAGTCTTGGACATGTTTCAGCAAGTTCAAATGTCTAATTGATTTAAAGGAAACAATCTTGAAAAAAAACAAAAACTTTTCTGAGAACATTTTGCTTATATATTTGACATTTGACTGTTTTTCTTCTTGTTAGAAGCATTTGCATGAAAAACCGAATGCAGAATTTCACTTGGTTCCAAGATCTGTTTCCCACCTGAAGTCATAATCAATTCCATATTAACTAACTGAACTTCACATGGATTATAAGTAGATTTTATAATTAGCAAAGTACTCTGCTCCATGCAGGAAAGAAGATGATGAACCTGGCTTAAAGCCAGTATAGCACTCTCCTACTCATAGGTTAAATCCCAGTACAAGTTAAAATAGCCTCTGGCTTTCTGTAACTTGCACCAGATGGTAGAACCCCTTAGAGGCAATTACATTGGCAGGGATGGCTGGAGCATGGTATGCTCCAAGTATAGTCCTTCCTGCCCCAGTACATTTCCAATAAGCACTTCCTTAGCCAGGCTGCTTCAATGACAGCTTTTCGTTGCTCAGAGATTTCTCCCATGTGGGATAAATCCCCAGTTAGTCAGGGCAGGTTTATTCTGTTTAGAACTGCTAAAGCAATATGCAGCCAACTTAGCTTAGGCTAACAACTGGCCCCATAACTGCTGCTAATGAATAAGCAATAGCCCAGTTCTTTATGGCATCATTTATTTTTTACTTAAAAAAAAAAAACAAAAAAAAAAAAAACACAACTTTTTTGTTTTGTTTTGTTTTGTTTTTTTTTCCCCCTCGTCTTATCATAGTTCATATCTAAAGCTTATCTGAATAGAAAATTGATTTCTGGTACCTCTTCAGGTTTGCTTTCTTTTAATTGCCATCCACATCCCCTTGTCCAGTTGTGAATTGTCATAGTTATGCTGGGATAAAAATACAGGAAACAAAGAACCTCCTCCTGGGAAACATGAGGTTGGCATTTGGCATTCAATATAATATTTCAACAGGTTCTGTTCTTAGTCCTTCTGTGTATCTAAACTCTCAGACTGTCTTCGTATCTCAGAACCTTTAATTTTCACATCCTCGGTTCAATTACTACTGTACTGTGTTTTCAAAAGTGGCAGATGCTCAAGAGAAGTTTATAAAAACTTGCAAGATTCTCATTCATTTTCATTTGAGAATTAATAACAGAAAAATTTCATTCAGGTGTTTTGCTCATCAGTGACCCGATAGCATCTTTAGTCAGTATGGTTGAACAATCACAGAAAACTGCTCTGATTGTGTTATTAAGTTCCACAGGTTGGCACAAGCCCTGCATGTGTTCTTAAATTTCATTCAGGAAGGCCTGGTGATCTTTTTCTTTAATGTTCTTTTTTGTGTGTGTTTTTTTCTTTTTTTTTTTTTTTTCCTGTTACAGACATAGAACTCCAAAGAAAAGGTCTTATGAAGGATTCTCAAGAGAGGCTTTCAATATTTTGTATTGCAAGAACTACTGCAGAAAGCTGTACTACAATAAGTATTTCTACATAGCATAGATGCTGATTTCAAACATCTTTTGAACAGTGAGGGAGGGCAGACACGAAAGACTAGATAAATGCAGATAGGTCAGAGACAGAATCCCCCTTTTGTGTGTAATTATATGGATTGTTCCTCAATAACCAACCTAACTGCCCAAATTTTCTCAAGCAGCTACTTTTTACCATGCTCCAGCCTTGGCACATTTTCTTCTTCATTTTCAACATCCTTTATTTGCCTAATGCACCCTAACAATGTCAGGCTTCTTTCTGATTGCCTTGCATATTTTATATGTGGTTTAGAACATTTATTTATACAATTCTTCTGTAATGTTTTAGTTCCACAGAGGTGTTTTAGAAGAGACATTGTGTTTAATATGCAAGTCATAGATATATTTTGTTTCACTTCAGTAATTTGGAAATCCTGTAAATATATTTCTAAGTTTCTAGAGTAATTATTTGTCTGAAATTTCAAGTCTGTGAACATTTTACTGGTATTTATTTATTTACAGTATTTATATTTGTAACCACTCTGGAAGCATCTATGCTGATTTTCAAAGAGGTACATAAAATGAAACTCCTAAATATGGATTTTGAAATGTAAATAATTTCAATTCAAAAATGCTGAAAATACATCTCCCTCTGACTTGTATGCACACAGGCATACATCATGTGGCATATGAATGCCATCTACCAAATGAATAAGAGACCTTGCCTGAAGAGGCTGTGGATCAGCTTATGACAGGTATGATATAGGAAGGCAAACACAGAATGCTGAATAATCCTAATAGCCAAAAGGCCTAACAAAATTTAAAGCTTTGCCTCTACAGAGAGGCCTTAATATTTAAATGGATATGAACAAGTACTTGAGCATCCTTATATTTTTTCTGTTCTATAAAACAGAAAAAGGATAATGAGGAAGGGCAGAGGAATAATACTGGCCTTTATTCCTGAGTTCCCTATTTCAAGACTGGAGATCTTTCAGTTAGTCTCAGTATCCTTTTTCAACTCCCTTCTTCATATTTGATCATGGTTACATAAGTTTAGTTACCTCATTGGGTGAAGTGAGCCAAACTTCATTGGGAGCAGAACCTCAAACTAGAACTTAGTGTTCTAGTCCTGATCTGTGAAATTCTCAAACTTTATGGAGTCCTTCCAGCTTCTTCCATTTAAAAAAAGGAGAATCCTAAAGCTTAGAATCCTAAATCCAAAGTAAAACAGATTCTGGAGTTTTACTACAGTGTGCATTAGTGATGACTGCAGCTGACATGAAAAAGGTGAAGAAAGTTTTGCAGTCTCTCTTAAAGATCTTATTTCCTCTGAGAGTTGCTCCAAAGCCATTGACATAACACACCCAAACACACAAACAGCTACTCAAAACTCTCTCCTGTGCTTTTAGTCTTAAAATAACCAAAATTGAAGGGTGATTCACAGAATAAAAATCCAATCTGATCCAACAGCAATGGAGTTAAAACTCTACTTTTATTTTAGAAATTAGACAAAAATACCTGTAGCTTACTAGCAACAGCAGAGACCCAACAAGAAGCCCTTAATACACATGGCAGTTTGAGTCCTGGAGAAAGAAAATAGCATGGTTTCTGAAATAGAGACTATGCATCATCTTCTAAACGTCTTCAGAAAGAAAAAAATAAATAAATAAAGGAATGTCTTGCACAGCCTAAAGGTAGCAAATTGCTTTTTTGTCACTGAAGTCTGAGAAGCTGTCAGAGAAAGCACACTTTCTGAAAAGTGGGTCTTTTTCCTCAATCTGACCTCAGTGAGGTATGTTGGTTTATTTTCTAAAGACTTCTTTGATTCAGCCCATTAAACGGTACTTACTTGGTATTGACCTGAGGCTTTATTTCCCTATGCATTTTCATAGTCTTGTAGAATAATCCTACAGTACTTCAAGATAACCACACCAGGTTCCTTGTTTGTATTTAACAGTTATTTGACCTTGCAGTTCTATACAGTGCACACACACGCACACACACACAAAGTCTTCGCCTTCATTAACATCGTGGATCTCTTATCAAGAAATAGTGATTTCCTCATTTCTTTCTTCACTATAATATATTCTGAGCACAGACATACACTAAGTGAAGCCAGTGTTTTGTCATCTTCATGTTTGGATGTCACTAGAAGAGATCTGTTTTTCTGTCATTTGTAGATCAAGTAAGGAATACTGAAAACGTGTATTTTGCTAGGTACAGAAGTTCCATCACTTCTGATACCTATTTTTTCAGAAGATAATGCCAATAGTTATGCTAAACAGTAACTTCACTTGCCAGTGTCTTTTCTTTGCATTTATTATTAAAAAAAAACAAACCTCCAGCACTACCACCACTTAGCAAACAACAACAAATCCTGCAGAAAAATAGACATTTTCAACTAGGAGTGTCTGATTGTTAGGGAGATTAAATAAACACATTAATATGATTATTGTAATATTTTCTGAATTCCATGTGGAGCAAGTAGGTAAAGTAGGCAGCCTAGTTTCCAGAAAAAAAAACAAAACAAAACAACATACTGTATGAGAGATACACACATTGCAGCCTTTATATTATTCTTATTTTTCTGTTTCATTGTTTTGTTCTAGAATTTAGGATCTATGAGGTCTTATATTATCATTCCCACTTTATTAGTCTATAACATTTTGATGCTTGGCAAACTGGAATGCAATAATGTTATAAATTGTATTGACAACATCTTCATTCCTAAGCCTCATTTTTATTGTCCTGTTATCTTGTAGAAATTGGCACACAAGATCCTATTAGATTAGGCAGACAGATATTTTTGACATCCAAAAAAAGATAAAATGTCACTCTACTTTGATGAAGGTCAATCAATACCTATTTGCTAGAAAATTTCCATTATGTACTTCTCAGATTTTGGATCCTTTAGAAAAAATAAATAGTAGATGGATAAATTTAAAAAGAATAATCAAGGGCCAGATTTAGAATGAACGATTGAAAGCAGGATATTTGTTACAACATTGACACTGATTAGAAGCCTGTAGTATGATTAATCCATATATATATATATGAACCTTTTAACCTTCAGCTACCAATATTTTTCAGGAACTAAATATATTCTTGTTATTAAGGCTTTAAATCCTAATACTATACAGGAGACATGGTTTTGTGACATAACTGCTGGTCACCGGTGATTAAATTTTGGGAATAACTGTTGCACAGCATGCTATTTTCTTACTTGTGAATGTTAATGAAATGCATAGTCTCTAAGGTAAAGCTAAACTCATCAAATATTTTAAATCCAAACACACCATTAGCAAGCATAAATTGGGTTTTAGTTTTTATGTTACGTTAATCCTTTTTTTTTTTTTTCCTTTTCTTTTTTTTTTTTTTTTGTATAGGGATCCTTTCCTGTGAAGTTGAAATCCTAAAAAATAATGAGCACTTAAACAAGGCATTCTTCTTGTGCAATAGTTAAAATATTTTGATATTTAGGATTGGAAAGTAGCTTGCTTTATTATTTTGTCTTTTGAAAAACAATCTTACATGTCATATGCATCAATAACAAGGGCTCTTATTGCTGTGAATTTTACTTTCCATTTTCAAAAATTTGTTACTACAAGGTTTTGCAGTAAAAGGTTCAGTTATTTAACTGGATTGAAAACAGGAAAACTTGCACAAAGTACTGGATTTTTATTTCTGCAGCTAGCAATTAGTATTCAGTTTGTAAGATACAGATGCAATCAATAAACATTTGCAAGTGTAGTAACACTTGTAAATCTTTAACACTCTTAGTTCCAGATACAAAGAACAGATTATTTATCTGTTAGATAAATTATTATTATTATTATTATTTAGAAAAACTGTGGAAAGAAAATTAGATATTTTATGTTGATACTATGTGATTAAGTTTACACTGTTAAAAAGGTGCTTGTATCTGAGTTGTTTTGTTTGTTAGTTTGTTCGTTTCTTATTTTGTTTTGTTTTGATTTCTTTTCCCCCTCCTTGATACCAGGTTTTTGAGATAGGGGATGGAAAATAAAATGAGGATGACTTGTTTGATTTAGAGGAATCTCAGACACAACGAATAATATTTGCAGGGCTTACTGTTGCACATTTATTTTTAATTTCACATATAACAAAAGAGAGCTTTTTTCTCTGAGGAAGAAACTGCTTGGATGGGGTGAACATATAAACTTTCACCTGTGAATTGGAAATTTGAACAGTCTTTTATCTTTTTATGAGGTAGATACTTTTCTGGGGCACCAACCTTTATTCACTTATCTTCCTATTTATTTATACTGAGAAAATAAGAAATTTCTACATTGAAATCATCTGGGTAGCTGGGCTTCTTCTTCTGATGGAAAATCTGAAGTGGGAGGAAATGGAAAACATGTACAAAACTGTTGGATGACTGTCCTGGAACAGAACCGTGTCAGGAGACAGAACATCTTGAATGTGTGCTTTATCTTCTCATTCAGAGAAGCTTTTCTTTTTGTTTTGTTTTTTTTTACACATCCTTCAGTTCATCTTGTTCACAGTAAACACACTTCCTATAATTGCCTTGAACTTTTCCTTTCCTCTTCATATCCCTTCTTCCTCTCTGTCCTTCTCCATACCTCTTTTCTGTCTTTCTCCCTTCAATCTCAAGCCACCTTCTATGTAATATTTACTTAGAACATAAAATTTAGAGCCTTTACCATGCCGACTCTTATTATTCTTTCTGAGTTTCTCTCCTTCAGAGACCATTTCTTTCCTGCTATAAAATTTGTACAATGCCTACTTTTGTGTGAAATACTCCAAAACTGTTTTCTAACTGTTTTCTAGCTGAAAGGGAGAAAGTAGGAGGATCAATGCTATACTATCTCAACATCAAATGATATGCATTTTGTTTCTTAGCCACAAAACAGAACAATACAAAGGTTTTTGTGTCATAACTCATTTATACAATAAATGAAGATACAAGCCACATAACAAATTGTACTAGTTTACCAAGTGGTTTACCATGCCTGCATATAGCCAACCAGAAAGCAGGAATCAAGTCTGTTTCAATAAAGCTTAATTCCACATAAGAGGAAACCATCTTACACTGTGCTTTTCAAAAGGAATGTATACCAGGTGTTTCGATTCTCAAGTAATGTGTTTCTTAGGATCGATACTTGTCTCATTAGTGGATTAGAAACTGCAAGAACCATGTCTTACATAGGTTGCAGGGCTTTCAGATTGTTTCTTAAACATTGCATATCCTCCTCTACTCCAAAGTTCTAATTCAAAAGGGAAATGAGGTATTAAGTTTGTACGCTCACATTTTAACATTAACTTTTTCAAATCTTATATCTACTTGCAACTTTGTGCATGTGTATCTGCCAATTGCATTTCCAAGTGTTTTCCCCATTGGTTATATATATTGTTTAGCTATTATGAAAAATCTCATTTCTTGTGTGTTAACCAGCTTGTATAAATGAAAATGGAGTTTTTAGTAGTGTGTAGAGCACATAGATAAGAAGAAGTAGTTCTTATTCACAATAGTTTAAACTAGATGGTGTAGTTTACACATTAGATAGGAGCATGCTAGCTAAAACTACACATATATGCTCAGAATCTATTAAAAAACTATGCTATCTTTCCAGTAGAAATTTTCAAATTTCAGCTTATTGATGGCAACACTGTAAATAGATTAAGAATAATCTATGAGCAAGCACTCAGCTCAGAAAACCCCATTTTCAATGACAACCTCTTGGAACAGTGACAGACTGTTGGAGAAAGCATTAGGTTTCTTCAGTCTTTCCATCTTCATCTGCCAGAACTTCCCCTACTGTCTAGAATTCCATACATTAATTTATCTAAATTAACATTTTTTCTTCCTATAGATATAGTTTTATTCACTTGCTTGACTACTTAGTTATTAAACTTGTTTTTGCATCACCTTTTCTACTACGACTCAGGAGGAAAGAAGGCTCACATGATAAATATGTTCACTCTGACACTTGCAGGCAAATATTCTCAACATTCTCTGCAGCTTCATCCATTTGACATTTGCTGACCCACAAGAAAAGCTGTAGGCATGTGTGTGACTGCTTCAGATTAAAATACCTGGAGGTAGGTGTGTCTGCACAGCTAACTCTGTTGTCTCTGAAGTCTTACTATTGTCACCCTAGAACTACTCAATATGTGTAGTGGAGTTGGGAGAATGAGTAAGCTCGCCCTTACACACCATTAAGATTAAGATATGGGCAGTACTCCAACAATAATTGGAACTATAATTTGTTGCACAGGGAATTGCATGCAGTCCTGCATGTACCACAGAACTGTATCCTCGGGGAGCAGATTCTGCACAGCTGGTTCAGAGTGCTCCTAGCACTGAAAATAAGAGATGAGAGTGTCCAAACTGAGACAGTGGAAAAGAAAAACAGGAAAGCTAATGAGAGGAGCCCACAGGGACACCATACATGCTTGATCACAAAAAGACACCTGATTCATAATCTTTTGCTATAATACATCTCCTATTACCAGTGTCATAGAGAGTACTGATCTAGCCAGACATTTATTTTCATCAGGTGGGCCCTGTCTTATGTGGCTGTGGTTATTTGAGATGCTTGGAGAAGTTTAGCTCTCCATTTTTCAGTCTATAAGTGTTCCTATATATCCTGTAGATGTTCAGAAGATAATACAGTTCTCAAAGAGATACTACACCACCTCTGAATAGAAAACTGAATTTAGCTTTTACTGTCCGATTAACTCCTTAACCAGGAGTCAAGTAGTTGCTCAAACAGAAGTGTCTAGTGCTTTTGAGATTCTGCATGTCATTCCAGTTATTTTATGCTATAGGTTTTCTGTCATGTCACATCCGACAGCTCCATACACGTGTTAATACTCTAAATATCACAAGAAGTTTTGGTAACTGAATAAAGACCTCACTGAGAATAATGAGATTTAAATAAAAAGAGGTTGATATGCACAGACACAGGGAACTAAGTTTGTGCAAGCATGGAAGGCTGGTGTCATTTCAGGTGATCTAGACAAGTAGTATAGGCAGATTTAACAAATGACTTGGTCTCTATGTTACCTGTAAACAGTAGTTATGTGTGATATTACAGATTATCCCAAAAGGCAGTGGAAGCTTGACTTTGTGCAACCTAATCATTTATCATTCCTTTCCTGTCCTATTACACTGTCTTTATCTCAACCAGCAATGTTTTTATGATCCTCTCTGCTATGCCACTGCTGGAAAATGAGTGAATGGCTGCATGGCATTTACCTGCCTGCTGGGTTAAAACAAAATTAAGCTGACAGTAAGTTATATGCTGAACACAAGTAAATGAGATTCAACTTGAATATGTGGGAGAAAAGTCCTGGTTTTAAGCATCATGCACCAGCAAGAATAATTTATCCAGGAAATTTGCAATTATTGCAGAAATTCCAGAGCAACTAGACAAATGTCAATAAAGTAATGCGAAGTATGGGAACGTGCAAGGTTTTTTTCAATCTTGTCTCTTCAATTTATTTTCCCATCATATTTCTAGGCTTAAGCTAGAATTACTGATACTTTAACGCAGAGATTTTGCAGGTGTGAAGACTAATTACAAAATATGCTTGTTCTGATAGAAAAAATACAATTAAATCCAGATTTGGATGCAGAACATTGCAATTTATATTAAAAAGTCATTATATTTGAATTCCAGAGCAAGATACTATAGCTAAAAAGCTATTGAATAAAATGAACTTTGAGACTACAAGACTAGAAGCAGGTTTAATAAGTGGATATTAACATGTGCATTTAATTATGACCCTCTTCTCTCTCTCTCTCTTTTTTTTTAATTTCTTAGTTACTTTAGATGTCAATGAAATAAGACACATAAAAGACTCCCACACCAACTAGCATCATTGCATTTGATCTCTGTTCTGCTCATAAAATTGCTCTCCTATGTCACAGACACTGGTGAATCAAAGCTGAAGCCATCATGTGAGCTACAGTAAACTCTTTCTTCTTCTAACTTGTTTTCATCAATGATATTTTGTTTTATGTAGTTGTGTGTCACAGAAAATATGCATCTGTCTTGTACAGAGTTCCATGTATTACTTCTTTAAATGATTATCACATCTACAGAGCAGCATAAGTACAATCAGTGACATCCAGAGAGTTGTTTTTCATAAACAAGTGTTTATTGCTTCAGTATTACTGAATGTGACCGTGTGAGGTTATGAAAAATTTTACCTTAGGGCTTATACAGCTTTAGAGACTGAGAAATGTATTTATACGCTATCGCAATATATAATATTACCAGATACCCCCAGTTCTACTCCTAGTCTTTTGTGAATATTCTACAGTCTTGTTACATATTGCTCTGTCTGAAATCTTTTGTTCTGGTTTTCTCTGCTTCCTTTCATGTTGGTAAAGTATTATGAGTGCACAAAATTCTTCCCAAGTGACTAACATAATGTGCCCAACACCAGTGAGCAAGCTTACCCCTTTTGTTGAATGTGAAAAGGAAGATATCAGTAACGGCACTATAAACCATGCATTTTTTTCAAAAATGAAACAATCAAACAAATAAACAAAAAGAATGTAATAGCAGTGCATCATCCTAGCAGGAATTGCAAATAAATCTTTAGAGTTAGGAACACAGAAGGTTAAATTTATTCGTGATCTCCTTTTCCTGCCTTTTCTATATATATGTATCACTAAACATCAAAATGTCTTAGTCATATTTCTAGAATTGGCCTGCCAATTTTATAGGCAAATTCTTCAGTCTTAAATAAGGACTTTCATTGGAGAAAAGGTCAGCATCTACCTGAATAAAACCTTCTGCACTTGCTTTTATAAAATACACTGCAGCTTTCCTTAGAGAAAAGCTCGTTACCTGACAGATCATTTGAGGTGATTCTACAGATATATGAGTAGGCATGAGAAACATCATTCAATATTCATACAAGCCCACTGTAGATACTGGGACCAGCAGCCACTGGGATGCATCGTGTCAGTACCTCACATTGTTTATTTATTATACTTTCCATTAACACTGCTGGATCAGATTTGTTCAAATAACATCTAGTTTGCATGAATGCAATATTTTGTGAGTGGACTTCTCTGAATACATGTCTTGGGTTTTCCTAAAAAAAAAAATAAAATAAAAAAAAAATAAAAAATCATCCTACTCTCTCTTGCCTTAAGACAATTTATCATGCATACTGATACTTTTCTACATGTTTTATATGAATTTTGCATGAAAAGTATATTCAGATCTTTCATGGGGAATACTTTGCACACTGCTGGAACAGATCATGGTAAAACTGCATATTATACTGTATTTTGAATGACGTTTCAAACAATGTTGTTGCAACTGGTGAAAGTCAATGCTGCTGTCATGACTGAAAAGGAGGTACTCTTTCATAGCAGGTCTAGTTATTATCAATTTGTTGGCTACAGTCAATATGTGGGAATGCTTTTAAAATCAAGATTGACATAAAAAAAGGACAAATATGTACCCTGGATGTCTGCTACTCTGATTCAAGAATTCAAAAGAACTGTAGTGTAGAAAAGCAAGAAAAATATTAACTAGAGCCAGAACCATCACCATTATCTTCAAATGAAAAAAAACAAAAACAAAAACGAAAACACACAGATCTTAGGATCTTAGGGTACTCTAAATACTTGCTTGTCTTTGAATTGTATACTGACATCCACAGCTTCAGTCAGGATGTCATAAGAAGAGTGTGTGGTTTGTAGCAGAAATTTCAATTGCATGGAATGAACTATGAATTTAATCACCTAACTTGTTTCATAATCTGTTTTTGAATGCTTATTATTTTAAACTATGAAATGTGGGATCTAGATAAGGAAAAGAAGTAATGCCCTTTCAA
Source organism: Excalfactoria chinensis (assembly GCF_039878825.1). Classification (NCBI taxonomy): domain Eukaryota; kingdom Metazoa; phylum Chordata; class Aves; order Galliformes; family Phasianidae; genus Excalfactoria; species Excalfactoria chinensis. The sequence goes on along the minus strand of NC_092828.1, from coordinate 27,912,389 downwards.
GAATGACTGTATTCAAAAGATATGCAGTGTCTTCAAATCTGAGATAAGGTCTAGTGAATGGCTTCTCTCTACACTTGCAGAAAGTCACTGAAGAATCTGGGATGGATGTTATTTGCATGAGAAAAGCTAACACATTTGAAGAAGGGACTCCACTCAAGTGGCAAAGATCCCAGTTATTGTAGGGAGTTAACTATCTTGCTGTTTTTTTTAACACCATACCTTACTCATCTGAAAAATCCCATGTCTCCGGAGTACTGTTTTGCTCTTAGATCATAGAGATGAAATATCAGAACAGGAAAATCAATGTTCTTTCTTCATCTCATACATCTTTCAGGCCCTACATTTATTTCTATCTGTCCAGAGAAGAAAAGAGAGAAAACATCTGGCATCAAACCAACTCTCTGCTGTCATAGGACACCTGAATATCCTCTCCAGAATAGCTTCTCTTGAGTGGGTGCCTGGATAAACAACAAGAAATCACAGAAGAGGCCCAGGCTATATCACTCTTTTCTTCAGTCTCAATTATGTTATCAAGGTGCTCTTGGATTGGAGTCAGGTCCGTATTATTTTGATAGTATGTGTAAACTTCAGATCCAGATACAAATTAACCACAGAGGAATACTGCAATTTGGAGCAAAACAACAAAAGAACTTAGCAAAGTTGATCATGTGTTGTGCCTTTGTAGTTTAGTGTTTTATTAGTAGTTATAGCTTTCATTGGAGTCTTTCTCAAAGGCTACTTTACAGGATCAAGAACTGTTTTTGTTTTGTCTGGTTGTTTGGGAAAAAAAAAAAAAAAAAAAAAAAAAAAAAAGGTAATTATGTCTATATTTTAAAAATACGCAGAAGTATCAATGCAATGATAAGGAGTCATCTGCATTTGAAACACCTGGTAAATTCTTCCTGTACAAACACACAAAGCTCCTTGGCTCTGGTCTGAAGAACTATTAAGCAGCATGCATAACCCTGGTTTCAGTATTTCCAAGCCATGCCATGTCTTATTGTTTAAATGTATAAAAAGTGAAAACAAGTCTAAGAGAAGTACAGAAATATCAGTCTAATTAAATGAATCCTTCAGACCAATGCTATTTCTTCCTGCTGCTGAATATTAAATGAAGTGAGGCACATGACATGACTGAGAGTCTGGGACCTTGCCCTTCTAATCAGTGCCTGAAGTAAAAGGGTTTCTGGCCACTGAAGTAGTCATCCAGTACCTGACAAGCCATTCATTAAAACAGAATAGTGTGTTAATGTCTCTCCTTGTTTCAAGGTTACCATATAAATCAAATTACAAAATGTGAAATTCTAAGGAAGATGAGTAAAGCATTTTGATCTGGAAGAAGTGGCAAGCTTAAAGAACTGCTTGCAAAAAAATTTAAACAAACCATGAAATATAATAACTACCACATGATTGAGATGGCTGAAGTCCAAGAAACTTCAACAATGTATTCGTGACTTCCATTTACAAGAAAGGTTGTAAGGAGGATCCCGGGAACTACAGGCCTGTTAGCCTGACCTCGGTGCCAGGGAAGGTAATGGAACGGATTGTCTTGAGGGAGATCACGCGGCAGGTGTGGGATGACCAGGAGATCAGACCTAGCCAGCATGGGTTTGTGAAGGGCAGGTCCTGCATGACCAATCTGATCTCCTTCTACAACCCTGTGACCTGTCTGATGGTAAGGCTGTTGATGTGGTCTACCTAGACTTCAGCAAAGCCTTTGACACTGTCTCCCATACTATTCTCCTGCAAAAGCTGGCAGCCTGTGGCTTGGATGGGTACACTCTTGGCTGGGTAAGGAGCTGGCTGGAGGGCTGGGCCCAGAGAGTGGTGGTAAATGGAGTTAAATCCAGTTGGAGACCAGTCACGAGTGGTGTCCCCCAGGGGTCAGTGCTAGGGGCTGTCCTCTTCAGCATCTTTATTGATGACTTGGATGAGGGCATTGAGTGTTCCCTCAGTAAGTTCACAGATGACACCAAATTGGCTAGGAGTGTCGATCTGCCTGAGGGTAGCGAGGCCCTACAGAGAGATCTGAATAGGCTGGAGAGCTGGGCCGAAGCCAATGGGATGAGGCTTAACAAGACCAAATGCCGGGTCCTACACTTTGGCCACAACAACCCCAGGCAACGCTATAGGCTTGGGACAGAGTGGCTGGAGGACTGTGTTGAGGAAACGGACCTGGGCGTACTGATTGATGCACGGCTGAACATGAGCCGACAGTGTGCCCAGGTGGCCAAGAAGGCCAAAGGCATCCTAGCTTGCATCAAAAACAGTGTTACTAGCAGGAACAGGGAGGTAATTGTCCCCCTGTACTCGGCATTGGTGCGGCCGCACCTTGAGTACTGTGTTCAGTTTTGGGCCCCTCACTGCAAGAAAGACATTGAGGCCCTGGAACGTGTTCAGAGGAGGGCTACAAAGCTGGTGAGGGGTCTGGAGCACAGGCCTTATGAGGAGCGGCTGAGGGAACTGGGATTGTTCAGCCTGGAGAAGAGGAGGCTCAGGGGAGACCTTATAGCTCTCTATAACTTCCTGAAGGGAGGCTGTGGTGAGCTGGGGGTTGGCCTTTTCTCTCGTGTAGACAGTGATAGAACTAGAGGGAATGGTTTCAAGCTGCGACAGGGGAGGTTCAGGCTGGACATTAGGAAGTATTTCTTCTCAGAAAGGGTAGTCAGGCATTGGAATGCACTGCCCAGGGAGGTGGTAGAGTCACCGACCATGGGAGTGTTCAAGAAACGTTTGGATGTTGCATTGAGGAATATGGTTTAGCTGAGAAGTATTGGTAATGGTTGGACTAGATGATCTTCTAGGTCTTTTCCAACCTGAAAAATTCTGTGATTCTGTGATTCTGTAATACATTTTTATTAATGTCTCCAAAATCAAACACTGTTCATAGATAAGATCTGCCATTTCTATTAAAGAGAAAACATTCTTGAGAAATCCATGGCAAGAAAATACAAATAAGTGACAATAAATATACTTTTATCATGAACTTTGAAAAGAAACTATTTTAAAGGATGGATCAGTCCACACAGATAGCACTCAGAATATTGATCTTTTCACAGCAGCTTCTTCTATGAGTCCTTGTAGCTGAAGTGTGTTTTGGTCTTGAACAGCAAAAGCAGAATTTTATGCCACCATCTTAGGCCAAAATCTGCATTGAATATGGTCAATTACTTTCATTAAGCATGAAAAAGAGAATAGTAAGCTAGTTTTCTATGGAACAATGAAAATCTTGTACCTACAGACTGCATGGAACAGAAGTTGCAGAACAGTGAGAAAACCGGACTTTAAAAATTACATTTATTTTCTCAAAGCACCTTAAAATTACCTGCAATCCAACTAAAATCCAGTTGATGATGGCTGTAAAATGGTTATTATTTTCTAATGCCATAAATATGCTCGGTTGCAGCTATTATTAACAAGACCACTAATGTGTTTATTGCTTAAACAACAATGTTTTTTTGCTGGAATGGTATTTTACGCAGCTGGACAATCTGGAAAATCTGTGGTCAGTCTTAAGGATTTTGACTGCATAAGTAGTATTCTACAACTGACCTGTAAGCTGCATTTTTCCTCAGCCTTTTATTTATTATTTATTTATTTATTGCCTGACTTTGGCGAATACATCTTCCAAGCAGATACTTTAAATTTAGATAGAAAACTTCTTCTGTCTAGGGCTATATAATCTCACCTGAGTTTATTTTGATAACATCTTTTGTCACAGACCCAAGTTGGGTAGAATGTGTTCTATCTCAACACTGAAACAATAAAGGTTGGCTGAATATCAAAACTATTATTTGCTTGACCTAGTTTGTTTAAACATCAGTGAATGTCGGGGATCTCTTTCAGAGTTTGCTCAGGCTGTGCATGCCTTTAGACATGAAAAACTGTTCTGGAAACAAATGTGTTATTCATGACAATGAAGCTTTTTTTTTTTTTTTTTTTTTTTTTTTTAATAAGTTTTTTATAAGTATATCCAGAATGTTCTGATGTGCATTTGAAATAACAAGAACAAAGCTTAGCCTGACTTGATGTTTTGGGCTTGTGGTGAACCCACCAATGATACCACAAGGTTATCTATGTCTAGCACCTACTGTGGATATAGGAAAGAATCTCTAATCAATACGAAGATCAAAGGATATTAACTCTATCCCAGACAACAAATGAAATAATATCCCTATAGCTGTTTTAATAAGCATGTTTAATGTTAGCATAAACAAGGAATAAGCTATAAGATAAATTAATTTTGATGAAGTCTAGAGTATGACCTAAACACTTATCCAAAATGGACACCCAAAAGTGTACTATATATTGCTAAGTATGTGTGTGTGTTTTATGTCCTTTAACAGATAAGCTAAATATTTTGTCTTTTCATAAAACCATAGAAAGACACAAAAAATTAGCCAGTTTTGAGTTGTATAAGAAAACTGATTAGTATAGAGTCTAGACATCTTAGCCTAGCCAAAAATCTGAAACCAATTTAAAAAGCAAATAGCAGACCAAATAGATCATTAGCTGAGGAAGCATTCTAGCTGTTCAACAAAGGCAAAATTAGCCTCCTAAAACTTGAAACAAAACCATGTTAAAATAGCAGTGTTATACAGAAAACATCTCTTGTATGGATCATAACAAATAAACCATTACACAGTCTTAAGAGCTCCTTGTCTGCGCAGCTAAATTATGGCAGGGATTTAAAAGTGCCAAAAACCTGTTTTGATTAGTTTAGTCAAATTGAGACAGACTAAATCAGAAACAAACGTCTTTTCATCCCATCTGCAAGGAAAAATTATGTTAGACCACTGCCTTTCAAAAGTCTATAAAATTCAAATGATGAGATGGAAATATCAGTATTTTCAGACTATTTCCTTACCACTCATATATGCTTTCTAAGCAATGTCACAAATAAGAACAAAGGACAGTTAAATGTTCTAAAGTTCAAATAAAAATAAATAGTCTTCCACTCAACTTGTAAAGACGAATGAGGGTTAGTGCATAAAATTCTAGTATTTTCGATCAAGTGGTGGGTTTTTTGTTTGTTTGTTTGCTTATTTACTTCTTTTCAGAGCAAGTTTATTATCTCACACATATAGACCAAATTCTACAACTATTAGACTGTGGAATAAATTTCAGATATCATTTCTTTCTGGAAGAATTTCTCGTATGTCTCTGTGACTCCCAAGTGAAAACTTTCTGGAAAAAAAAAAAAAAAAAACGTTATCTCAGAATAGCCATTTTCTTAACACTAGTATTCCAACTAGTTCTGTTAATGTTCACTTCTGCCAGTGAGAAGCAGAGCTGGAAATTATAACAGTCCATTTTGTTTTATTATATGATCAAGAAGAATAAGAAAAAAAAATTCTGAAAGGGTATTGATCTCTACTAGAAAGCTTGAAATGCAGAAAAAAGAAAAAAGAAGTAAAAGAAAGAGAAAAAGAAGAGAAAAGAAAGAAAAAGGAAAAAGCAGTATTCTCCAGTGACCACCCTGATTCCACCTTTGCCTTTTATGCCACAATTACTTCAAATTCACAGTTACCCCAATATTTAATTTTTATGGAAGTTGAATTCACATACGAAATATCTGGAATAGTCCTCATTCACCATAACCCATATTTGAAAGTCATACATTGCCTTTTCTGATTACTTATCTGTATTCTTTGCTGTTTTCATGTTGCCAGATAATAAGTCTTTTCTAAACAGGAAATTGACTTAATAAAGACAAGAAAATCAACATGTTTATGAATATGTATGTACATATGAAAAAGAGTAAATTCCTAAGCATATGAAACATGAGCACAAACAAAGATTTGAACATTTTCTAAGCACATGGAAAGTGGAGAAAAAGATGACCGACTCATCAGCATAATTATTTGATTTTTTCATCAAAAGTTCATAGACTCTGCTTTTTTTGTATTCATTTATCCGTATTTGTATGTGTCGCATTATCAAATGGTCAAAATATTTACCTCTGAATTGGTTTTCAGAGATAGCATGCATGTATTTACAGTATAACAAGATTTCAACTAGATTTGTCTTCTACAAATTGTACACTCCTCAAATGAGCTATTAGAGCAAATAGAAGAGAACCAAAATTAGAATTTCAGTTTGGTGTTGAAGAGAGCCAAAACTATATAATGTGATAATATGACAATACAAATGACATAATAATATTATAACATAACATATGATGTTAATATTATAAGAATATTCTCACAGTAATGTGAAAATTAAATCCATTTGAAGTAGATGTAAGTCTTGGATGTGCAAACTTTTGAAAGCCAATGCTGAAAAACATCAATAGTAAATACTTGAAAATTTTTTGAACCTTGGAAGATGAAATATTCTAAGATTGTTTTTTCTTTTTGAGTTTAGTTTGAAAGAAGTTGACTTCAGTTTTTGAAGAATTTCTATTCCAGTGTAACACAAATTCTAACAGAAAGGCATCTGCAGAAATTTACTTTTGAAGAGGTAAAGGCAACTCTAATGGTCTTCCACATTTCTTAGATACGTTTCTATGAGTGTATCTAAGAATAAAACATATAAAAAATCTAATAAATGAAACACATTTTAGAGTTTCAAAGGACATGTCAGTTCTTTGATAGGACATGTAACCTTTCTCTACTACTGTAGCTGAGATTGTGATTTATGACTTAAAATTCATATATTTTAAGTCATCAGATGTTATAAAGGACCAACAAAAACACCTTGACTCTTTCCCTTTCCAGGATATGACAACGTATGCAATAGATGGTGCACCTCTAAGAGCGCAAAGGATTTTTTATCTCGGTGTCTCTATGACTGTTTGCAGGCATGCAAGTTGTGAAAATCATGCCTGTACTAAAAATTTTAATTTCTTTCTGCCTACTCCCCCCCAAAACTAGTGGCTGAATGCCTGCCTAAAGATACTTGGTCTGCACCTGTGGAGGAAGCACTTGAACAGTTTCCACTTTAGTGTAAGTAAATAGTGAGCTTGGTAATAGAGGTCTTGGAATGGCTGAGTTGCAACTAGGTTCAGTGGGAATCAAATAACAGGTACATATGGAACTGGGTTTCTGATGAGAAGATCTAACAGCATATAATCATTTCTTTTTAACATACTTTGCATTATGACATCTGTGATGCATGAGTACTGAGAATGAAAAAGGCCGTTTGACCCACTGAGTTTCATCCTTTCCTTGTACATTATTTTCCCAAGACACATGCAGTCGTTACTTGAATGACCCTGGTGTTTTCTGCATTCACAGCTTTGCCCTGTGGGGACTTCTCACATTTATTATTCAGCAAATGAAATGAAGTGTTTCTCATCACCCTGCCTGAATTTATTTTTCTTTCACTTCTTATTATGCTAGCAACTCACTCATCTGCAGCAAGCTGAGCACAGCAACTTGTGGTTTATTTTTCAGGGAGCCATTCAATTTTCATTCTTGTTAATAGTCTATTGGGTTTTAGGTGTTTTGTTTTTTTTTTTTTTTGTTTTTGTTTTTGTTTTTTTTTTTGTTTGTTTTTGTTGTTGTTTTTTTTGGTTGTGTTTTTTTTTTTCTTTGGTTTTTTTTTTTCTTTTTTTTTTTAGACAATGTTCTGTCTTATTGTCTTTGTTCTTGGAGAAACTGTCGATCAACCAATTTACCTTTGTGCTCTCTGAGTCCAGCTAGCAAATGCTGATAATAAAAGAAGAAAAAAAGCCAAAGCAACCCCCTTCAGAAAAATTGGAACTTCCACGCTAAATCATCCTCAAAAAGATCTGCAGAACTACAGTATATTTTATCTGTTGTTACATTCAGAGGGACAAACTTGCCTTTAGTTTTCCAGGCACCTTCAATATAAAACCCTCATTCATGTATTTGAGCTTACAGTGAGGGTCATAAACTCCATTTCAACTGTGTGTCTTTATCTACTAAGGTTTACATTGTTAACTGCATTGTCTTACTATATTTGCTAATGCAAGTGACATTGTTTTAGAGCATATGTAACTTTAATATTAATAGACCTCTTTTTTCATTGTTAATTATGTTGTGTCATCTTTTCTGTATTCAGTTCAGTTACTCAAGGTTCACAACAGCCAAACGAACCCCTCACAGAGTCTTTAGAAAATATAAAATTTAACAAAATTAGTGAAAACAAAACTAAATATAAAAATCTCAATTTCAGATTCAGGAAATTATAGTTGCCATTAATAATTTCCTTTCTTCACCAATTAGCTGTATGGTCGCACAATTGGCTAGACTGTCACATATGATTCAGAGAGTTTCAATCAATGGCTCACTGTTCAAGTGGAGACCAGTGATGAGTGACATTCCTCAGGGATCAGTGCTGGGACTGGTGCTATTTAACACCATTGCAGGCAACATGGATTTTGAGATTCAGTGCATCCTCAGCAAGTTTGCAGGTGACACCAAGCTGAGTGCTGCAGTTGCCATGCTAGAGGGAAGGGATGACATCCAGAGGGACCTGGACAGGCTTGAGAGGTGGAACCATGCCAATCTTAAGTTCAACAAGGCCAAGTACAAGGTCTTGCACCTGGGTCGAGGCAATCCCAAGAAGAACTACAGATTGAGAATGGCTTCAGAGCAGCCCTGAAGAGAAGGATTTGAGAATGTCAGTTGATAAGACACTCAAGATGAGCCAACAACATGCGCTTGCAGTCCAGAAGGCCAACCATATCCTGGGATGCATCAAGAGAAGTGTGACCAGCAGGATGAGGGAGGCTATTCTGCCCCTGTATTCTGCTCTCATGAGACCTGCCTGGAATGTAGTGTCCAGTTCTGGGTCCTCCAAAATATAGAGTGTTGAGCTGTTGGAGCAGGTCCCAAGGAGGGACCACAAAGATTATTTGAGGGCTGAAGCATCTCCCCTTATGGGGAAAGGCTTGGGGCTTTTTAGCCTAAAGAGGAAAAGGCTCCGGGGGGACATGCTAGCAGCCTTCCAGTACGTGAAGGGAGCCTATTGGAAAGCTGGGGAGGGCCTTTTTAGAAGGGCATGTTGTGAAAGGTCAAGGAGAAAAGTCTTTAAACTGGAAGAGGGTAGATTTAGACTAGAAATTAGGAAAAAATTCTTTACTGTGAGGGTGGTGAGATGCTGGAACAGGTTGCTCAGAGGGGTTGGCCTGGAACCATTCAAGGCCAGGTTGGATGTGACTTTGAGCAATCTGGTCTAGTGGGAATGTCTTTAGCAGGGGGATTGGAACTATATGATCTTAAAGGTCCCTTCCAAAGCAAACTATTCTATGATTCTATGATCCTGTGATTCTATGATTTAATATTTGGAGTATATTTTTGGTTACAAAATAATAATCTTAGAAACCTTTCTTTCCTAAAAACCTACAGAAGAGAAAAATACTGCATAAAAATTATTGTATATTAGCAAAAGTAGAAGTTTCTAGAAACTTCTTTATCTTATAAGGATCAGGTTAGCTGACACAATCCACATAACTTTATGCTTTAATATAAATTAAACTGAATTAGCTTAGATACTCCACTATGATTAAATTTATTGAACAAGGAAGTAATACACGTAGACAGTACAAGGATAAGGATATGTCAGTCACGTCAGCCATAGTCATAGGCACAATGTGAAGCCTCATTAAAGGATGACAGTATGTAACAGTAAAAAAAATCATGACTCCAATAATATCTGGTTAAATTTTTGCAATCCCTCGGATGCCAGTAAAGTGCTTTCTAAAATTTGAGGCATGACTGCATGCAGATTTCATTTATATAAGACTGAGACTTCAGACACTAGGAGAACAATATGGTTTGTAAAAACCTAAATTCTTTGTGATCTGAGCAAAACCTCAAAAAATGATTTGCTCTTTATTCTTTTAAGTGAATGCAAATATTTTCTTCACTGCTGCATACTGCAAGTAACACTGGAGTCTATATAATTTTGTCCTTGCCATTGCTAGGTTCAGGGACAAAGAAATACATTATTTTTTTTAAATCTGGGGCTCATTATCATACATAGGAAAAACATAAATATGCTTTGTTCTTGCTACTGCCATGTGGACAAAGATGAATGCATTTTATTTATTTATTTATTTGCCAGGTTTGCTGCTGTTGCCAAGCAGAGATGAATACTATCTTATCTTTTTTGTTTTGCTTAACAAAATCCTGCCCTGAGATGAAGCCAAGGCCAAGGGTAGACAAATATTTCATATGGAAAAGAAAGATAAGTAAATATTCACCATAGGGATGTTTGCTTTCGCATGGAAATGCTAGTGAAAATCTAGTGAGAAACGCGAAGAAAACAAGTGTGCTTACATCTTTCTAATTCTCTCTTTAACATAGCTTTCTCATTAGGAACACTGGAATCATGTTCCACTATGTGGAAAAATCTCGTAATGCATTCTGCTCTGTAGTGCGTTACTGCAACTGCCCTTCACTCACAGAGTATTTCAAAGACTGGGTATGTTATTCTAGATAGAAAAACTTCATTATATTGTTGAGAAAAAGGAAAACAGTTAATACTGTGTTCAAAAGAATATCTTTCACGCTGAGCTTAACAGTCCAAAAGTTCATGTTTTAGGAGTCTGATCCTGCAGATTTATTCATCTAAGTTACTTAAATGGAACAGTTTTTGTAAGCAAAATTTCTTTCAGCTGGACTAGAAGGTAAAGCTTTTATGACCTCAATATGAATTGATGTGAAGATAGATTTCACCACACAGAATGACACATTTTCTCTCTGGATTTTATTACTTCAAAATTGGTACAAGTTTTGTGACATTTCCAAAGAATTTTCAGTGAAAGTCAGTCTGTATATATGTATATGTTTTCTTTTTATTTTGATCTAAATATCTGCACAACACTGAGTCATGTTACTTTTTTGCTGGGTCCTGTGGTGCTAAACTGAACAGACTACAGAACTGTTCAAATGTGACCTGAGCTTTTTTTGTAATGAAATCACTTTCTCAGTGATTGGTCAACCCTTATCTGACCATGCCTTTTATGTCAGGCTCATACTCTTGACTATTAACATTTTGATTGATTAATTTGTTTGTTTGTCTTTTCTTTGCTTGTTTCAGAAAAGAAAGGTTGAACTTTCCAAATGCAACTGAGATTTTGTTACTATGGTTTTAAGTCACAATCACTAAACATTCAAAAGAGTCTGGAAAATGCACTTATACCTCTTCATTATAATTCTTTAAAATCTATGTCTTTAAAATCTCATGTATTTCATATGACGTTACTTGAAATTATAGTTGTTGTGCCTGAAAAACTGGCCATTTGAAAACAGTTTATCAAGCTTCCATACAGCTTTGATAACTGTGGTGTTAAAATAACATATAGATAACAAAAGAACTTAATAATTTCCTCTGTAAGGGATAATAGGAAACAAGGAAAACCAATCTGTTACAAGCCTTTATTGCTAAACATATTTTCAAAATTTCATTTGTTCAACTAGTTATGTGAATTCTTCACACCATAGTGCTAAGGACTCTGCTTTGAAAATAGTGACTTTTGTTTATTCGTTAAATAAATAAATAGATGAAGAATACATCTGATGGTATTTATAATTACATTACCTTTATCACTGGTAGCAGCTTAACTTTCACTTGTACAAAGATTGTGCATGTACGTCTTCACTAGTTCAAGAAGAAATTAACTAAAAATAAGTTGAATTTCAACAGTAATCAAACCATTACTATATTTTGATGGCACCATTTTAACAGTTATTAATGCCACATTTCAAAAAGATCATAAAATGAATGAGACATCTTTTGAATATGAAAACACAATAGAAAATGAATAGACATAGCTAACTAAAGGCATAGATAGTTAAAGGTATAAGCTAACTAATAGCAGATGAATATTCAGCACATTTATATCCAGGTAGAATAGTTGTATGCTGACCCATCCTACTGTTTCAAATGAGCGAATCCCTTGTGACTGTATTCTATTTAACCTCACTTCAGCTCTGTGATAGTCCTGAAGTCTGTTCATATAGTACTGAAAGATAGGTGGATATTGTGCAGATCCTCAGGGGATGAAAGCTGACATCCTAATATCATTATCAGGTCTATGGAATTTTACACAAGCAGAAGATAGTGAACATACTCTTGAACAGTGTCATTAACTCTTAACTAGCTCCATGGGAACACACATCACAGTGCACTGAAGAAGGAAAATATCACATGGTTTTTACCAGATGAATCTTGATTTCATTATCAATACCTTTATGTAAGTAATGAAAAATGACATTTTATCACCAAAATAAATATCAAGGTTTTTTATATTGTTTTCCAGGGGACTCTGTCTGATGGAAAAGATGCATAGAAGTTGATTAAAGCAGTTCTGAAAAATAAGTTTATCCAAATATAATTCCAAAAAATGTCATATATACATACTTTTTTTTTAGTCTTTCTTACTATTATTTCTATGATTTTAGTTAATTTTACTTTAACTTCAAACTAAACATAGAAATTTGATTGACAGAAAATAAACTAATGGTAATTTTCACTTATAAGTATCCACCAAATTTTGATGAAACATCCACAAGCAAACTCTACATTTTTCCTGAAAATTGAAAAACTTGGTCTTAGAAATCTATGGAACAGAATCCTTTAGTTCCCATTGTTTTTCAGCAGAATTACATCTCTCATTCCATGTAGAGTTACTTATTGCTTATGGAATTCAACTGTTATGGGTATTCATTTCCCTCTGCTAAAGTTATTCTGAGAAATTAATATAATTTCTATGTGCTTAATTATGCACTAAATGTTTAATATATATTTGACAAATTTCGATAGGCAATGCTTGTACTTGGCAAAAGGAAGCACTAAATTATTCAGTAAAGCCTGAGGCAGGGTACTGCTTGATAGTGGAGAATTCTAGACTTGCCTCCTATGAATACAGATATAACCTCAAAATATATCCATTACTGTCAGTACAACAGGGCAAAGAAGATTAGGAGAAGAATTTAGATTCACAGTTCAGTGAGTACTTTAGTAAAACAAACTCTTTAATCTCAAATTCCAAACATTTCCATGGAACTTATCATTTGCAGTCCAGTACATTTTTCGGTCTTACCTGGTTATGTTATGCTGTTATAGGCTACTGAATGCATTGCTCACTTAGGATTTTATTCAGCTGTCTGTAGAGCTCTCATATGCCTTAGAGTATATTATCAAGCCATCCTCATGTGGCTGGACTGTGTTCATCACTATTGGAAAATTCAGATTTACTGGGAAAGAAGATGGATAAGATGTGGTATGATTCAGGGCACACAAATGGAAAGAACCATCTATATTCTGCCAAATCCTGAAGGAATCAAGTCCTGAGATCTAAGGAACATCCAAAACTGAAGATAAAGCCTGAAAAAGTAAGTTGATTTTATGTTATTGTAAATAAGAGGAAGACACACAATATTGCCAGATATTCATTTTCAAATCATAAGGGTAGGAAGACAAGAGACACAGCTGATTATTCTGTATGGTTTAAACAGTCATAGCCAGGGCTCCTAACAAACTGAGTATACATTTGAGTTTAGATTATAATCTTGAGGAAAGCTTGTTTCCAGTAAAACAGTCTTTTGTGTTAATGAATAATAACTAGACCAAATCAAATGAAATGTGTTCCAAATTGATAAAACCCAAAAAGGATTTTGAGGTAATGAAGCTGAGCTAATCAGATTTGATCTGTAATCTGGGATACAGATTACTAGCTTCAGTTCTTTTTCTCTCATTGAACTATCTCCAGTCTATTGAAAGAGTGATGAAATCAAGGCTAATACTAAGGAAGAAAATTCATTCCTGAATAGCAGCTAAACTCTTTCTGGTGCATATTTCTTTCAGTCATAAATTACACTGGATGCCATCAACAGAATAATTATTTCCTTCAAAGAACTTGTTTACCTTTTAACATCAGTGTAATAGATTTCACACTGGCTGAAATAAAAACAGCACAATAGTGTTCTTTGTTAGTAGCAAAGAGTCTATTCTAACACTGAAACAATGCTTTTCAATAAGGTTTAGGATTTAACCTTCACCCTACACACTTCTATAAGCTGAATTTGTATAACTTGTATGGCATACCAGCATGAATTTTAGGAACATCTCTAAAACAGTGATACTGTGATTTAAAATTACATAGGCTGCATTTTTTGAATTACACAGAAACCAAAAGTAACTACTCCATTGCTGACTCATGTCATCAGAATATTTTGCAATCTCAATAAAATACCTGAGTCTGAGTCTCCCTTGTATCACTGCACAACAAAACTGAGAGTGGGAGATCCAAGTTAGAGACATTTTATATAATGTATGTATCTTTATGTTTAGAGATCTCTTTACCTTTAGAAATGGCTACATTTAAAATGTTAAAACAATTTTAAGTTTTCTTAGTTCTCATCTGTGTTTTCTTTTTGTTTGTTTTTGTTTAATAGGAAGAAAATACAGGAATTAAATTCATATGAGATAAATGGGATTCTAAATTAATATGAACCAGTTATAAAATTCTTTCTGACTTTATGAATTCTCGAGGTACACAAAACATTAATCCTGCATTATTGATTCAATGAGTAGCTATAATAATTCAAAATCTATAAACCTGCATACATTCTGCCAAGTATCTTTCTCAGTGTATTCAAAAGATAATGAATGAAACAAATGAATGCAAGTATTCAGGAGAGAAATTTCAAACCCTTGGCTAATTCTATGAACAAATATCCAGAAATTAGGACAGCAGTTGGAAGCTGGATTGTCCTTTTTTCAAATCTACAAAAGAAAAGAACAGATTCTTGAACACATGCATGAGCAACCATCTGTACAAATGTGCATGGACAAAGACTTATTTTTCACTACCTGGGACTTTTCTGAGATGGCTACATTCACTTCCTAATCTCTTTGCTGTTTACTGGAATCCTTTTCATGTTGTGGATATGTGCAGTTGGTAGCTTACTGAAGGCCTTTTATGCCTGCAAATGAAAAAAGCGGAGAAACTGGAAAATACATAATCTCTCTAGATAATGCAAAAGCAGCAAGAAAAGTCCTTAACTTCAAGAGCCTTTGTACATGATCACTTACAAAATAAATAATCATGCATACAAGACATCTGAAAGAAATCTAGTTATTGGCAGGTAACATTCCCTTTCTTTGTTATCTATCCATGTACTTCTCAACTGGAAATATCCAACATGAGATGCTGACTCTTGCCATATTGCCTTGGCATTCTTTTTATATTGATGTAGTGTCAGTTTTGAAATCATGCCAGGCTAAAATAAGCATCCTTCTTTTCTGACTTGGAAAATCTGGCTTCCTCATCTTCATTGCCTACCTTAGCTGAGATTTGTGTAGCTTTTGGCAAGCACAAATCAGGTTTCTCACCCAAATACTTAAATATATATTCAAATTAATCACTTCCATGTTGTGAAATGCTATTGATTCTACTCTTACTGTATATAAAAAAAAAGTTATAAAAAATTAAAAATCATATCCTTTTACTTATTTCCATGATTTCTGTATAAAATCTCCAGTATTTAATATTTTTTTTAAAATTTTATAATATATTAAACATGATCTTTCTACTTGACCATGAACCCTGAGATACTATAAAAGTATGATCAAGATCTCACATTCATTATTTGAAAATCTGTATAAATAGAAATAACCTCACATATTAACAATGATTTTACAGCCATATTTATTTTGAGCAAAGTATTGCTAAGAAATTCTTTCCCAGAAGTCACAAGACAGACCAGTGCTGACTACACAAAATCATCAGCACCATATGAAGATCTGTTCATTTTTTATATTCTGTATCGTTTATATTCTCAGGAAGAAATCAGTAAAAATTCCTGTATTCCGTTGTTTTTTAAATTTCATTTTGTGGATGAAAGCTGATCTAACTGGTGTCTACATATTCAAGGAAGAAAGGAAGAAAGGAACAAATGAAGGAAGGAAGGAACAAAGAAAGGAACTGAAGTGAAAAGTCCTGTGCCAGAGGAAAAAAACCCAAATATGCTGGGGGACACCCAGCTGTAAAGCAGTTTTGCAAAAAGCGACCTAGGAAACCTGGTGGACACTAAGTTGAACATGAGTTAGCAGTGTGTCCTGGAAGCTGAGAAGGCTAATAGCGATCTTGGCTGTGTTAGGCAAAGTAATGCCAGAGAGTCAAGGTAGGTGATTCTTCCACAGTCCTCAGTATCGCTGAGACCATATCTGGAGTATTGTATACTGGTGATTTCTGGGATGACTTTGGAAGCAGATACTCCAAGCTCTGTGCACCAACCAGTTGTTACAATCATCATCAGGATTACAAGAAAATGAATCCCCTTCAGTAACAGCTGTGGGAAAGAATGAGGATTATCCTCCTAGATTCAGTCCATGTCCACACTGGAGCTAGCATTTATTTCACAAAGCCTGAGATAGGCAAGTGTCTGTGTACCTACAGATGCAGGCTAATGCACAGCTTAGCATATGGATTTATCCTCTGTGAAATGCCCAGGAGAAAAAGATTGATAAATAGCTGTTTCAAGCTTAGAAGCATAGGAGAAGTTGAAAGAAAAATTGGAAGAGAAAGAATAAATAGAGAAATAAGAGAGAGTAAAATATGAAAGGATTATTTCAATGGATTAAACAAGTACAGTCACTTGCCATTAAACACAGGAAAAATTAGCAGGGACATCATTTTCCATCTGACTCCATTTATCTGACAATCAACACTTTTATATTCATAATCCCAAACACTCATTTTAAATCCACATTAATGAGGTGAACAGACTCCTTTACCACTGTCTTATGAACCTTGCCAAAGAGGGCTCATTTTCTCAGATCATTTACTGGCATATCAGTTCATTGTTTCATCTGAACTGGACTGTTATATTTCTTCTTGTATCTCACCTGTTAGTTTAAAATAATACAGATGGACAAATTAGAGTGCTCTAATCTTCCAGCATGGAGTTATCAACTTGAAGAATCTTCTCCAAATTAACCAAAACAGTGTTTTCAAAATATTTTTTTCTGATTATTTAGATTCATATGCAATGAAGGCATGTGTAATGCTTTTCCTTGTCTTTCATACTTACTCTCATGATTTTTTGGTTTTATGTGCAGATAAATACCTTTCTTATTACCATTTTCTTTTTAAATAGATTTAAAATTAGCTTTGTTTTGACATTTGAATCAGGGTTATTCCAGTAGCAAGTCGTGAATGACATATATTTTTGTGCTTCGTGCATACGGGGTCTGCACCTGTTGAATCTCAGACTTCTGGTCTCCAACTCAAGTTTTAAAGCATATTACAGTATGTTTTGTATGCTGACCCTAGCTAAACCTGTGCCAGCATTTCCATAGTAAAAGCCCTTATTTCCAGAGGTTCCAAATGTACGTTCAGTTGTAAAAATGTACACTAGGCTAAAATTGGAAGTACAGGGTTTCAATGTGAAAAAGAGGAAATCTAAAAAAAAACCATTCCAATTGATTGATTTCTGACCTATAACTTCTGTAAAAGTAGAAGTTTGTGAGATTCCTTTTTGCTCTTTAATCTTGTATATTAAAAGGCAATTTAAATTATTCAAAATAATTCTGTGATGATTCTGCTTCTGCTTTCACAGAAAGTTTGCTCTATAACTTAGACATGGAAATAAATTTTCTTGTATACAACAGAGGTGAGTGTGTGTAATTGTCTACTGAGAGGAATTCAAAAACAACATGCTACCTGTACAGTTTGCTTCTACTGATGTTTTCTGTTCATCAGAATCCTATTCCTGCAAAAGTTGGACTGTGTACTTCAAAGTATAATTTCATTTTTTGGGGGAGAAGGGGGAACTTGCGATGCAGTCTGTTCTAAAGTAGCTGTGGAAACTATGTTGTTTTTACTTTATATTGTGTGCTTTGTAGAGTTCTTTTACTTCACTTAAAAGTAGAAATAACACCAAATAATACACTAAAATCCAGTAGCTCTCCTTATTTCTCTCTTCTTCAATTTGTATAGTTCTAGGAAGTATACCCAGACCCGTTCTCAGTGATCCTGTTATGTTCTTTTCTTGTCTAAATGACAAAGTCTAACAGAGGCAATGAAATTTTTCATCATGGCTTTAATGTGGATTTTTCTCCCTGTCAAAGATATTTTTAACTTTTTCAGGCCTAACTAATGGAGCTTTCCATGAAGAACTTTACATAAATTTCAGAGAATTAATCATCTTAGTTATGCTAATGGGCAGTCAGGAAATTGCAAGGTATCATTTCTACATCCTTCATCACGGTCTGCAACTGTTCTGCAATGGCAGGAAACTATTGCAAACAAAGGTTTATTAGTGCCTGTACCTCACAGCTTGCTGTTCTCTCTCCTGGATGTGCAAGAACCACAAAGTAAAACTGCTGGAATATTCAGGAGTGACAAATATTTGCCTGTTAAACCATTGTGCAATGCAGAAGATCTTTTTTTAATCTATGTTGTGAGCATAAATATCTAGATTAATGTGTATATGTATATGTACATATATGAGAGAAACTGTGAGTATCCTGGTACTAACTGTGCTACAATTTTGTGCTGAGTGTGTTACAGAGATTTACAAATAGGTTCTCTCTAGCATCAGTTATTGTTACATCTGAACATCTGTCCCATAAATATTTCTTGTCAGGATAAAAAGTCTACTTATTTGTGTGAATAATCAAGGTTAAATCAAGCACAATAAAGCAATTAAAATACTTTATTTTTCTGATATGGAAAACATCAGCAAACAAAATATTTGTATCTATAAAATTATTTCTTGCAATAATGTGTGTTGAAATACTATGAAGTATGTAAACTTATGGAAGCTAAAATACAGCACGTCATATGTTGTTCAGCAGAAGACAGACAGAGAATACTTCTTATAAAGCTTTTGTTACAATAAAATTAAAAAAAGACAAGGCAAAATAATTTAGGACAAAATTTCAGGTTTTCATAACCTTATCATAACCTATAACTTCTATACAGGAGTTTCAGATAAAATAGGAAAAAATATAAAGCAAGAATGACCAGAAGATTACTTTATCAAATCAAATTACTGTGTCTTTTTTATTTTGCATACAGTACAAAATTGAATGGAAAATAAAAGCAAGAATATTACCATTAAAGAAGTTGGTTGAAATTCCGAGAGTTTATAGGATTGCTGCTGGTTTCATTTTCTACAGTCTGAAACCTATAAAATGTTTTGCTTCACCGCGCACAAAAAAGCAAATTATACTAAACGGCCTAAAATACAAAGTATGTAAACAGAAAAAAACCCTTAGTAATTCCAAGCAAGTAGGAGAAAATTGGGTCCACAGATGAAATGAGAGGAAATATGATCTTTTATCTCTTGTATAATATTAATAATACACAGAATAATTTTAAATATGGAGCGTTCCTGGCTTTAGTGCTCAATCATCCAACATGGTGACAGCTATGATCCTGTTTTTACAGTCTGAGGTGAAAGTCCAGAATCCTTGCAGCTAATGTCCTATTTTAATGTTCTTAAATGTTCATAGTGTAAGCAAGGTTCTTATTGCCTTTCTTTTAAGAACCAGAGTGAAAAAGGAAAGATAGAAAAGGAAGCAAAACAAACCAATCCTCCTTCAGAAATTTTATAATGTAACCATATGTACATCTGGACCCATAAGCATGCAGGGTCATTGAACACCTCTCCATCAAAATCATCACTCCTTTGTCAATACATATGAGTAAACTGGGCAACAGGAGGTGGTAAAATGTGGCTTTTAAACTAGGTCAGCATAGGTTTCATTAAATAAATTGTGGCTAGCAGGCCAAGGGAAGTCAGCGTCCCTTTCTACTCTGCCCTGTTGAGGCCACAGCTGGAGTACTGTGTCCAGTTCCAGGGTCCTCATTCAAGAAAGGCAGGGAACTTCTAGAGAAGGTCTACTGGAAGGTCATAAAATGTGATGAGGGGCCTGGATTATCCGCCTTCTGAGGAAAGGCTGAGAGACCAGGAACTGTTCAGCCTGGAGAAGACTGAGTGGGGATCTTATCAACACTTCAAAATATCTAAAAGGTGAGAGTCAAGTGGATGGGACCAAACTCTTTTGGGTGGTGACCAGCACCAGGACAAGGGGCCATTCGCACAATTTGGAACACAGGAAGTTCCATATAAACATGAGGAAGAACTTCCTTACTTTGAGGGTGACAGACCACTTGAGGAAGTTACCCAGAGAGGCTGTGGAGTCTCATCTGGAGGTACTCAAAATACACCAGGAATTCTATTCTCTGTAAAGGACTGCAGGGAATCTGCTTTGGAAGGGGGTGGGGCTGGGTGATCTCCAGTACCCCCTATGATTATTTCTGGAGCCATTGCGAGTTGCTATGCACTCTGTACCCCATGGATAAAGTATAAGATTGCGTCTGAGGTGTTACTTGTGTTCTGATGAACAAAAAAGAAATTTCCTAGCAGGATAAAATTAGTCTTCAGGAAAGCTGGAAACGACAAGAAGCAATCAATACAAGCAGATGGAATTTGTTAATTAGTTTTGGTTCACAATACTAACATATTTTCCTTAAATTATAGTGTTTCTATTATTATATGCATGCAAGAAAAGAAAAGAAAAGAAAAGAAAAGAAAAGAAAAGAAAAGAAAAGAAAAGAAAAGAAAAGAAAAGAAAAGAAAAGAAAAGAAAAGAAAAGAAAAGGAAAGGAAAGGAAAGGAAAGGAAAGGAAAGGAAAGGAAAGGAAAGGAAAGGAAAGGAAAGGAAAGGAAAGGAAAGGAAAGGAAAGAAAAGAAAAGAAAAGAAAAGAAAAGAAAAGAAAAGAAAAGAAAAGAAAAGAAAAGAAAAGAAAAGAAAAGAAAAGAAAAGAAAAGAAAAGAAAAGAAAAGAAAAGAAAAGAAAGGAACACAGGAACACTATTGCAAAACGTGAAATATGTGAAACTGTGAAAAATGAAATATTGTAGAAACAGTTGAATATTTTTGTTGAACATCTCTCATACTGATTAATTCATGATGATTTGTGATAAGTCAAAGATCCCAGTATACCTGCAGTTTGTTTTCCCCAAGGGTTATCATATAATGAAGCTCTGTCTATCTCTCACTAAATTGGCAGATTTTATTCTTAGAATTCATCAAAGGACACATTCAACATTGTTCCGAGTGTAAAGATAACAGATCTATTATTTATGTTTACAAAATTTAGAGTATAAAATCAGGTGAGAAAAGCCTTTTATTTTCTTTCTGAGATTGACGTTCTGAGCTCCAGATCAGCATTTTATTTTTGGAATGTGCTACTACAGTACAAGCAAACAAGAACTGCAGACACTCAGGCTTGTTTTGCATACTTTATTCTGGTTTGTTGATTCTCTTGTAGCCTCACTCTTCCCCTCAGAAAACATGTGTTGAGCTGACAGTTTTTTTACCTTTTTCCCTTTACCTACCACCTGCATTTGAAGAGCCTTTGATGTCTGTGTGCAAAAGATAACATAAATCTCCTGCAAACCTGGAAGTTGCAGGCTTCAGTCAGAAACTCTCTTCAGTATTCTTCTCAGCTTGGGGGAGAGAAGTTCTCTCAGTCTTTGCTTTAAAAGACAAAACAAAGCTATTGAAATAGTTTCACCTTTAACTCCTCCCTTGTCAGCATTCAAGTCCATTTGGTGCTTTCTTGTTCCCTAGTTGTCACGTCTTAAAAGGGAAAGCTCTTAGTCTCCTCTCATGTGCAACATGAAGCATTATACCAGCCCTCAGAATATTTATTACTAATATTATGATTCCTCTCAGTACGCCCACATTGAATAGTTTATGTTGTGAATGAATGGATATGAAACAGATTTCATTTTATAGCATATGAATGTCTTTAGAAAAACTTCTGGAATAAAGATTATAATATAAAGATGTGCCAGTAAAAGTACTACTCAAAAGCTTACTGTTCTGTTAGCTGTAAAAACTACTACTCTGCATAACTACGTGTAACAGCTAATCCAGTTCTTTTGCCCTGTCTGTAGGTCATTTTGTAACTTTTGCAATAACAAATAGAAAGAGCTTTCCTTTCTCATGCAAAAAATACCTGTGTTGCACAAACAGAACAAGTAGCAGAGGGGAGGGGAGGGGAAAGGAGGGGAGAGTTTTAAGGCCATAAGTTCACCACCCTTCCCCACATCGCTTATTCAGTTTCTTATTGCATAAATTGATCAAAGAATCATAGACTGATAGAATGGCCAGGGTTGAAAAGGACCACAATGATCACCCAGTTTCAACTCCCCTTCTATGTGCAGGGTCGTCAACCACCAGACCAGGCTGCCCAGAGACACATCCAGCTTGGCCTTGAATGCCTCTAAGGATGGGGCATCCACAACCTCCTTGGGCAGCCTGTTCCAATGTGTCACCATCCTCTGCGTGAAAAAGTTCCTCCTAATATCTAACCTAAACCTCCCCTGTCTCTGCTTAAGACCATTCCCCCTTGTGCTATCGCTATCCACCCTCACAAACATGCCTCCTATCCTAAGAATATTCCATTACATTATGTTGCCATGTGATAGTACGCTGTAGAGGAACAGTATGACAAAATGGTATCTGGCACAGAAGCACATATGAGACTAAGATATGTTATTGAATTCCTCCATGCAGAAAAAAATAGCATCCACTGACATTTATTAATGTTTGCTGAAAATTATGGATACCAAATAGTATATGTAAGCTCAATGAGACAGTGGGTGGTGCGTTTCATTAATAATACCACCATAGTAGCTATGAAGCATTGGAATACATCCTCTGATGCTTCTTTATGAGCAGAGCAGAAAAAATACAAAGCTAGCGATGGTGACGATGCTGAAGAACAGTGTTTTGTTGCTGAGAATTTGTTCTTCCAAATAATGGTGTTGTGCTCTTTATATCTGTTGTAATTTCTGTTGAAATGAATAGGAGGCATTATTTTTGGAGCAATCTAGCATGTAATACACATAATATTAAATTACAAATATATATGTGCATACAGGAAACAAACAAAAAACCTACGTACATATGTACATCCTACTCAAATAAAGACATATATGTAGTGTACTTTAACTTGAAATCTTTAGTTAGAAGCTAGGAGATTCTGAATCTAATGAAATATGGATTTAATTTCAAAAAGGAATCTATTCAAACATAATTTATATTTTAAAAGCATTTACTTTTCTCAGGTGATGAGACTCACTGAAATTCTAATCATGAAAAAGCTTTAGCAGAAAGATTATTACTACTGAATTCCTTTCCTAAAGTAGCAGAAAGTATGCTAAGTTCTCGATCCTTTTTTTGTTTGTTTGTTTTCTTTTTTGTTAGTCCTCTTTAACCCCAGCTTCAGAATTATATTTTATATTTTATTGTGTTTAAACATAACAGGAAATGTAGGGGCACATCCGATCATATAGTTTTATCTTCTGTGATTGTTGGATATAGAATTCTATATTCTTTTTCCTGTGTACAGAATCCACTAAATAAATTCACTCTTCTGGAATAGCTTTTTTCTTGATTTGAAAATGTCATTCAATAACCAGTTTATTACTCACCTTGATAGAATGTAGCAAATACAAATTGCTTTTCACAAATATTTCTCAAGAGACAGAAAGAGATCTTTAGGTTTTTATAAACCATACACACTAACACATATATGAGATAGTAAAAATAATTTATGTTGGTTTGGATATGAAGTGTCACTGAGGTCAACTGAAGAACTGATACCTTTTTGTTTATTTGTATTAAGAAAGCTGTATAAACTGCAATTGTAGATTTACATAATGTAGAATCTGCTTTTAGATACAGTAGAATAAAAAAATAATAATAAAAAATAATAATAATAAAAAAAAGAGCACCATGAATCCCTACAGAGACTTTTCAGATTTCCATCATTTAATTTAGAAATATTGAAAGATTTATAAGCAGTTGAATTGTTGGAAGCCTTTAGAAAAAGTTCACCCTGAAAAGGCTGCAGATATCAGCAAAATATGGACAAATGGTCAAAAGAAAACAGGAAAACAAGAGAACCAAAAATTCCAATATATTTGTAAGAAAGCATTCAGAATTCACACTTAAAAAGATGGGGATTTTTTGAAAGAGGTAAAACTGAATAAAACTTAGGGGAAATTTTGGCAAGAAAAGGAAACATGATCTTGGAAGGTCATTCAGTACAAATAAACAGAAGATATTTTGAGCTGGGAAACAGAAATACTGATAGTGAAATACCCAGCAGCTCTGCACCATGAAATGAGAGAGAAGAGTTCCTTTCTTTGTAGCACTTGATTATGTAGCTGCAGTATGATGCATAGTTATGAACAACTCAACATGATAAATTTGTCAAGAAATTGGAAGATATGATTAAATGACTAGAAGGCTTGATGTATGAGTTACAGAGCATCTAAGCAAATACACAGTCAATACAGTGGCATGACTATCTAATAACCACCACAGAACATTCTTAAATCTTATAAGGCAGCTGCAGAGGAACCAAGATTGATAACTGCTTAAAAGGGAGTAAAACTTTATTTGTGCCCTTTAAATTGATGTTGCTCTCAGGTTAAGTCATTCTACAGCAAGTAGAGGAGGCAGGTTCAATCTTCACACACATAAAGGAATTGTAATTAATTGAAATAAATTATATTGAAAAGTAATGAAACTTGACATCAGAATAGAAAACCCTATTGATCATCTAAGATAATTCAGAAAAAGAAAAACTAACACAAAAATGAACCAAGAACTAAAACACACCTAAATAACACAACTTAAGAAATTCTACAAACTGACAAAGAATGGCTTTCCCCCCAAAAAAGAGCAGTAGATATTTACTCTGGTTCTGTAGTATGAGGCATGTACTGGATTATTTTCTCAGATCTCTTTTCCACTATTTCTCTTTGTAGTGTTTTAGCGAAGATCATTTTCTCAGCCCATTACTTTGAGCTGTTCCTTTCTGTACACTCAACCTGCAGTTTAACCAGTTCTTTGAAAATCTATGAAATGTCATTTCTTTTCTTCTTTATATCTAACCCTTGCTGTCAAAAGCAGCCTCATTTTCCTCACAGACAGGCAATGTTCATAGTCAAAGTGCTTTTATTTGCTGTCAGACTGGTCACTGTATTTCATCAGAAGTACTAGATAGAATCAAAAGTTTATATAGAATATTAATGATCTGAATAGTTATTATTTTCAACAAGAATAAGGGGAATAAAAAATCAAATATTATGAAGCCATTACATAAGAAAAAAATCAAGATAATCATTCATAGTACATTACACCCCTACTATGATATTAGCTATAATTTATGCAAAGTAATTTGCTTTTCTTAGATATGCAAAATGCAAATGAGGCATTTTATTAGCATTCCCAACTCCTGCAGAAGTCACACTAGTGATGGTAATGAGAAGATAAGGTTTAAATTTTTATACTGTAAAATTTCATTTTGACAACTTCCTTTGAAGAACTGAAAATACCAATTCAAATAAAACTGTTTTGCCTTTCATAAACAGAAAAAGGAAAGTACTTATAATATTTCTTGCATTTTCTACACTGTGTATGTGCAATAAATCATGTAACTAGAACAATAAGTGAAGTTTTTGAATGGTAACAAACACAAATATAGTCAAAGCTTCCGCAAAAAACCCCAATGAATAAAGAAATACACAAAACATAATGAAAACAGTATAGGAGAGAAAAACCAGATAAAGTAGCTTTTGCATTCCTTCATTCATCTGTTCGTGTTTTGTAAGGCAAATAACATCTCAGTACTATCATTGTCTAAAAAAGAAATAAATGAAAAGTGAATAACCATTATGTATTTTAATGATAAATCCTGAGGGTTCTTAAAACTTTGGGAAGATATGTAAAACTTTGCACAGGCAAAAATGAATAAAGATAATAGAAAGATCATTTTGTCTCTGACTGTGTGTCAATGAAAAAAAGCAGTAACTATGACCTCAAGAGCTGATAGTGCATATTTAGTCTAAAAGGGACTGCTGTTGTATCTTTTCCAGAAAACAAGCTGTAAATGGAATTCTATAGAAAGTTTAAGATTACCATTCTAGTTTTAAGCAAAAGAATATTTCAAGGTTTTGAGTGACTTGGAGTGAATATTCTCATTGGCTTCAGCGCTGTGATCCAGATCCCTCTGAAGGGCCTTCCTACCCTCAGGCAGATCAACACTTCCTCCCAACTTGGTGTCATCTGAAAATTTACTTAGTGTGCACTCGGTCCCCTCCTCCAAGTAATGACTAAAGATATTAAAGAGAACAGGCCTCAGTACTGACCCCTGAGGAACACCACTTGTGACTTGTCAGCAGTAGGATTTAGCTCCATTCACCACAACTCTCCGAGCCTGGCATACAATTCTTTACCCAGCAAAGAGCGTACTTCAAGCCAGAGGCTGCTTGCATCCCCAGGAGAATACTGTGGGTCAATGTTATCACAGACAATGCTGAAGTCTAGGTAGACTGCCTTGACAGCTTTTCCCTCATCCACCAGCCAGGTCAGTTGATCACAGAAGGAGATTATGTTGGTTAAGCAGGACCTGCGTTTCATGAACTTATGAAACAATACTTTAAAGAACTTGACAGTGACATCATGTGTAATACAGCACTTTATAAAAGGGTGTTTTCACCCCAAAAAAAGTTTCATCAGAAGCAGTGTATTCAATATTTTAGATGTACTTTTATTCTTGTCTGTCATCCTTCAGCACTTAGTTTAAGGGTCTGTCAATTAAACACAGTCGTGTTTTTTCCCCCATTTGGCTGTTATTGAATGTTAAGATTTCATTGAACTTTCCTGCTAAAAAGCTGGAGCTTTATTGTCAAAACTGGCCCCACTTGGAAATCTCCAAGCATATATTTCAAAGAATGTGAAATTTCCTGAGTTAAATCTGGTGCAGATATAACCAAGTGATGTTGTAAGTATGCAGCCCATACTGTTCTTTAAACTTGAGCTATAAATATACAAATGAAATATCTTTAAGGTATTTTTGTTGAAATGATTTCTGCATTTAGCACATATTAACTTATTGTTTCAGTTGTCAGTACTATTCTTTCCACAGTTAAAGTGAATGCCAATTTTTCTTTTTTCAATTTTTCCCTCCAATTTTCTCTCCTATGCTAAATTAATTTTATTTTCCACTGTAATTGTTTCATCTTAATAAAGAAATTCTGCATTTAAATTTCTTTCAATATTTTTATTTTAAAAATAATTCTAATGAGCTTTTTTTTTTTTTTTTTCATTTCAGACTACTATTCACAATATGCTAAACAGCATATATCCGTCTGGAAACAGATGGTTAAAGTAAATCATATGGTACTCATTAATGTAAACTAATAGAAAGTGTCAAGTTTTTACACTACACCAAGAAGTTACACACAGACACATTCCCTTACAGAATCACTAAGTCAGTAAGAGTAATAAATCAGGCTTAAATAAAATCTTCTAGTCCAAATACTCTCTGAGTGTTTTAGAGTCTGTACAAGTATCACACAGAAGTACCTTCCTCAGTTGCAATGCTGTCTGCTATATGTCAGATCTAGTTACAAGGCTGACAGTAGTTCGTATTCCTGGAACTACCAGAAGTAAAAGGAATTAATCAAAATTTAAAATAAATAAATAAATAAATTTTAAATAAATAAATAAATAAATAAATAAAAGTATTGTGAAAAATAAATTAAAAGCATTAATATTTAAGACATGCACGGAGTATCTGTTTACAGAAACCAATTTCTTACTTTGTTTTTGCATTTTACTCCTTGTCTCACTCTGATTATCAGGAGGAGGTTCTTTTAATATGTGTATACCCAACATGAGATTAAGAAACAATGGTTCAAATGTTGGTCTGACCAGTTTATTACAGATCCTAATCAAAAAGGGAGATGGGGAAGTGGAGGCCACATTGATTACAAATTAGGGTGATGGGGAAGGGAGAGCGGGCAATGGGAAAGACAGGAAAGGAGCAAGAATTTTGTAAAGTGGGGATGGTCACCACCAAGATCCAGCAGCATCCCATTGCATGCCATTCCGATGGTCCAAGGGCAATACGCTAGCAAAAGCACAGGGCAGAGCAGCAGGAGAGCGGTCAGCCTTAGGCAGCAAGAAGTACAGCAAGAGAGCAGGCCCAGAAGAATCCCGTCAGCAGGACATATCACATCGTGAAGCATCTGATATCAGACATCCACCCTCTTGGTTGTAGGTCCTTTTTTTTATCCTTCTTCTTGTGCCAACATGGCATTCCTGGGCAGTTAGGTAAGAGTCATGTGCAGCACCTGGCACCAGGCAAAACCTTCTTTCTTTTCTCCAGAGTAAAAAATTGAATGGTATGGTAAAAAGTAAATTCTTCTGAAATATCTAAAGTTTATCAAAATGTCACAACATGACAATTGTAAAAATAACAATTTATACACTTGAATGTGTATATATATATATATATGTGTATAATATATATATCATAAACAATTATTTTATATTAATCTATGAATGAATAAAAAATTTTCATGTTTTAAATGAGAAATGTTCTCTTGTTTCAGAGAATTATACTAATCTTATTTCTATCCTCCAGGCATAATCTCTCATTTGTAACATCAGATTTGCAATTATGAAAGTGCTAAACGCATATAGAGAGGAGAAACATCTCTTTAGGTGAGAAAATACAGAAAGGGGGAAAAACAGCAGTAATGCTCTTAGAAAAAAAATTAAATAATTGAGGATTGTACTCCATGGCAGTACAGGTATGTCTTGAACTACAAGACTAATTGGAGGTCTCAACTGGAAAACAGCAGCTCTTTCTCAAAAAGACATATTGTTGCATCTACATTGCTGAGGATGCAATTTCACATTGGAAGTCTGAATGAAACCAATTATGGCTAAGCCTGACTAGCCCTACCACCAGATGAAGAGCTGCTATTGGATAATTGTTCTCTCCTTTGTTACCTTCCTACTCAAGCACATAGGTGGGCAGATAATCATTGGGAAGGGACACTGCGCAGCACTCGCTTGCTCAGAGAGAGGTAAGCAACAGAGGAGGAATTTCTCTCCTGGGAAGATAGGAAGGAACAAGTAGAAGATTGTTTAAGCTAGGCTCATTCTCTCTCCTGGCTCATGGCACATTCAATTTTGTCTCAAAAGCTGGGATGTAATATGAGGAGTGTTACAAATGTAATGGCTCGTACTTTATTATGTTGGCCTAGTATGTTGGAAGTGGATATGTTGGTCATATCTGGCACTAGAGGCTGTACCTTCCTGCCAGTATTCTATTTTGTTTCTGTGAGACAGATGACAGTAGAGGGGCAGTCTGAAAACATGGAATCTGACAAGGAAAGGTGTGTCATTGAATTCCTCCATACAGAAAGATCTGCACCCATTGATATTCACTGACACTTGCTGGAAATTTATGAAAACCAAACAGTGGGTGTGAGCCTGGTGAGGTGGTGCATTTCAGAAACAGCACTGTCTTAGCAGCTCTGAAACTGTGGCTCACCTCTTCTTGTGCAGATTTTTACTAGCTCAGCAGGCAGGCTCTTGTTCATTGCTGGCAAAAATGCATAACTAACAGTGGTGACAGTTAAAATAGCTGATTATTTGATCTATCAAATAGTGTTTTGCTCTTTGTTGTAATTTCAATAGAAATAAATAGGACTCATAACATTTGGAACAGCCTACATATATATATATATGTGTTGATGGTAACAGGAAAATAAAACAAAGCAAAACAAACATGTGATGCTTCAGGTGTATCCTGCACAGCATGAAACATCTGAGCCCTGTTTATTAGCTTTAAAATGGGATTTATTCAGTCTAGCTCAAAATTAAAGAAACTGTACTTTTCTGATATCACGATTTGGATCAGAAACTGAATCATAAAGAGGTCGAGTGTAGGTTCAAACTAAGACTTTTTCAAGTATATGAAGAAACTCATTGTGATTCTCAACTTGGCCAGCTGCTTCTCAAAATGGAGGATATGGTAGGACTGATTTCAGCAGAACTGATTTCAGTTCTCTAAGCTCCTTATTTATCTAGCACCAATCAGTGAATTTATTTCTAATCATTTTAAGCATAAACAGAAAAATTATCATAACTGGCCGTGCAGTTACAAGTCACGAATAATGCCTATTTCACCATTGTTTTCCCCTGACATGCATCAGATTTACCAAATTTTGTAACCCCTATATATTAATCTCATATGCATTGAAGATGATAAGCTGCTCCAGTAAGCATAAAGCAGATGCAGAATGATATGTTTACCCTTGGTAAATAGCTTTTGAATTAGAAAAATCTGGATTAAGAGAAAAAAATATTTCCTGTGTCTGTGAATGATATTTTCTGTCATAAAACATTTACTGTTAACCGTGTGCCTAGAGGAATTTGATTTACCAGTTTTCTACACCAGATCTGTATCTACTGAGGAGTAGCATGCTTCTTGAGCTTCTTTTATATATCACATAGTATTAACTTAATTCAAAGAAATTCAAAAGACAGTTCAACAAATAAAAGGAAAGCATGACAGTGAATAGATACTTATGAAAGTTAAAGGGAAAAGTTTTCAAAGGAACTCTAAAGCTCACAGATATCCCTTTCTTTCATGGACTTCTACTACTGAAATACAGCTTTTTAGGGGGGAACTAGATTTTAATTTGGTAATTATTTTTCATATAAAGAAAAGCATGAAAAAATGTCAGGACTGATATAATCTGGAAGTACAGCTAAAGGAAATTTAAGTATGTATATAGATAAAGGAAACTTAATTTAGTATGTATATGGCTTCACTGTTAAGACAATACCATTATTAATGATAGTTGGCAGTAGCAAACAGCTTTGCATGGATCTTTTTCTGTTTGTTTTATCTTTTATTCAATAAAATATCTTGGAAATATCTTTATGCACTCAGTATTTATTATTTTCATGCATTCTGCTTGAACTACAAGTACTTGAGAAGACTGATACATTGTCTAGAAAGTCTCAGGGTAACTCTTAGCCTTGCTAAATGCTAAATTATAGCTCTTCCTTTTTCTAATCTTCTCAACATGTATCCTTCAAATTAATAAACAAATTAAAGCAAATAAATAAAATAGCAAGCCTTCTCCTGCTGGCTCAATATATCATAGTATGACCATTATTTGTGTTTAATTTCTTTTATATTACCCTGGAGATCCTTTTGACATGTAGTACAGTGGAGCTATAACTGCATATTTATACCACCCTAAAAAAAATACTCATTTTCCTTACCTATTTATTTACATCTCATGTGCACAACTGCCATCAGCTATATACAAATTATTCACAACCTAGTAGAAAAATGTGTACATAAAATATTTCCCATCAAAGAATAATTACTAATATTTTTTGAACACTTCTCAGGACCAAAAAAACCCATTCTTTTGAAGACTTAAAATCATTAAGGTGCTACTGATTTCAGAAAATTTCTAGACGTAGAAGACCTTTATAATTAACTAGGTAATTTTAATATTAGCTAATGGTGTGCAATTTAACATGCAAGACTGTGTACACACATGCATTTACACACAATATTAATGAAATAGCTACCTTAGAAAGAAAAAGAGTTTTTTTCACTGGTGTCATTTACACACTATGTAAGCTAGTTTCTTAAATTAAGATTGAGAGCAATCCAAACAACCTAAGTAAACCTAAGTAAAGAAGTTCACTTTTCTGGTAATGAAAAGTGAATATGTTTAGTTTCATTCTGTATTTCCATCATGATCACATTTACTTCAATGTGATATTTATTAGAGTTTTTGATGAAGTAAAATTTTATGTCATGCTCTCCAAACCACCATTGTTCACATATTTATTGACACTTTTAAGATGTTCTTACCACCATTTTAAATTATGACCATCCTCTACCAGAGTCCCAATAAATATTTAAATAGAATTTCCATCATTGTTGTATAATATTAAATTATATATACTGTAATGTTAATATTTTGCATATTGATCATATAATACATACTTTATGAATCTTTATCAACACCTGATAACAGTGCACAGAAAAAATCATACTTGACAGTTTATAGTTCCTGATCTGTTAAAATAAAAATAATAAGATAATAATTTTGACATTTTCTGTCAGTGCCTGATCTCTATGAAATATGATCTTCAGTGTTCTGTTTCCATATAAAGTAATGTGAAAATTGTGGAATATGTCTTTGGGGGAAAAAAATAAAAAATTCCAAGTAGTGCCACTTCATAATTCTTTTCATAAGAACAATTGACTGCTGTGGGAACTTTTTTCAGCTAGAAGTTTAGGCAGTGTTAATTCTCACTGTGGGCACTGTAATCCAACAAAATAATTAGACTTACACCAGTGTCACAGAAAAAATTTTAGGTGTTCTTAGTAACTTCCTTTTCGTAATCTGACATAGCAGAGAACAGCATTTTCTGAGGATTTTCTAAAAGACTGACCTGTTCCCCTTTCCACCCCCTCAGTTACTGTGGATAAGAAGCAGATTACAAGTTGGACAGCTTATTAAGACTCTCACTAATCCTATGGGTTTTCAAAAAGCTTGGGGGTTAGCTATAATTGGGTTTGTGTTGAACTTGACCAGAACATTATATGAATACTTCCAATGCTAAAAAAGAGAGACTAGCTGCATTTATAAACACAAACCATACCCAGCAAGAACAAAACCATTTGTTTTTCTGTTTGTTCATTAAATACACCTAGAGCATGTTTGATGCCGTTCCACTCATTTCAATAGTCACAGTAGGGATGACTTTGAAAAAGTAACTCTGCCTCAGAGAAAGAAAACATTCCCGAACATTGCCTTTTGTGTGCATTATTTTTTATCATATGCTTTTCATGTGAAATAAATTTCAAGAGATTGAAAAAGAATAGTTAACAGAAAGAAAATGAGACAAAGGAAAAGAAAACAGTTTGACAAAATGTGTGGTTTCTTTCAGAATTAAGCAATTTTATTGTGCATATTTAACTTCTCAGGTAAGCAACTATTCACAGTCAACAAATGTTTACAGCTTTAAGCAATATGGTCAGGAGCAGATACCATCAAATCACCACCATAGTAATCAAATCTAAAAACGTCCTTCCTTTGTTGAGGGAGTAGCTGACAATGAGTCAACATATTTAAAATCTTTTCAAAATATTCAGAAACATTCAGATAGAATTAATACACTTCTTGGTGTCTTAGGTGAAAAAGAATAAACCTTTCAAAGACAATTTGCTCACTGAGCAAGAATTTATCTTCCAGTTTTCTCTTCTCATCAGAATGAATGAGGTGAAATAGCATATAGATTTATTGACTCTGAATGCTGGAAACAGTAAAACTTGTCCTTTTCTTTCAGCAGACTATGTGGAAATTACTCAGAACTTAGTTTGTTGCCCTTTTCTTTTGATAACTTTTCAAAATATATAAAAATACTTTTGATAGCCAGAAGAAATAATTATATGAAGAAAAAAATGTAATGCTAGTTTTAATACTTTTTTGTTTCCTAACTCCTCTTTATAACTCACTGTCTGTATATATATGTATGTATATACATATGTACATGTATTCACACATATATTGATTAATGTGAACTTAATCAAATGTATGTGTTCCAGAAAAGGAGAAAGATCCTCAAAAGAAAAAGCCTTCTGAGCAATCAGTAGTAGCTTAGAGAAATTCTCTTAGCATTACTCAAACAAAAAGAGGAAGAAGCTGTTAATAGTTTTCACAGTCATTTTTTTCCTTCGTTTGTTTTATTTTTCTTCCTCTATATTCTGACCTTTCTGTGAGATAAATCAAAAAAAGAAGCGTATCTAGAAGCCATGATTTTGTACTGCTTAGTGAGAATGATGTTGCAATTCAGTGCTGTGCAGTTAGCCAGGCAAAGTGGTAGATCAGATGCTGGGAAAATTACTTCAGAGGCAGTTTTTTGAGTATGTTACTGTAAAATGAATGCATGCCCAGTTATCAATATCTTTCAGAAAAATTTTTTGATGACAGAAGTTTTTACAGTTATGAATGTATGTGTTCACAACATCAGAGAAACAATACATTCTGGCTGGGATGAAAGGAATATCCTCATTCTTGTAAAGTTGCCTTTCTTGCTCTATATCTATAAATCTGTGACAGAAGTAGTGAGATTTGGTAGTCATACACATTGCCAATTAAAGACTAAATAATACATTTTACAGAAATACAGAATGGTTGGGGTTGTAAGGAACTTCTGGAGATCATCTGGTCCAACCTTTCTGCTCAAGCAGGATCCCCTAGAGCACATTACCCAGGACCACGTCCAGATGGAAACCGAATATCTCCAGAGAAGGAGATTTCACAGCTTTTCTGGGAGAAGTACCAGTGCTCAGTCATCCTCACAGTAAGGAAGCTTTTAATGTTTGTATAGAATATCCAATATTTCAGTTTCCGCCCATTGCCTCAATCATTGCTTTGATAGGTATAATTAGTTTTGTTTTATTTTTGCAAACAAATAAATAGATGTTTGTTGAAATAAAATGTCATTGTTACTCAATAGCTTGTTGATCTGATTTGATTTGGGATGGTTTTATGTTCTCACAATAGCCTGTGGTTCTTAACAACTGATATGATAAAAAATTTCAGTCAGAAGAAATGAACAGAAAGCAGCAGATGAGCACACGGTGACAGGGAGATGTTACCTAGTAAGCATTTTTTTTTCATATATATGTTTTTCCTCAGTTTAATCTGTCCCATGGGAGCCACTGAGGCCCTGCTAAATCAAGCAATCTAAAAGGGCCTGTATGAACTGAAAACAATTTGTCGTTGTTGTGAAATGTATGTCCCATTTATTTAATTTGCATGGAGACAACACCAGAGAATGATGGAAACTTTATAGTAATTTGAATTCCTTAGAACATTTTGTTTTAGCTACAGCTAACTAAATTAAGAAAGATTTATTTAGCAAACTGCAGATATTATCTTGGGCTTTATTCTTGCCATTGTAATAAATTATACTGTTAAGGAAGAACTGTAAAAGGTCACTTTTTGTTGTCATCATTTTGTTTTACAGTGATAAATGCAAATGTTGACACAGATTACATGCACAGAATGTACTCAAAGGAGACATAATTGTTAATAAATTACTTAATGGAGATATAAATCTTTAAAAATTTTGGCCTTCGATGCTTAGCTACATTTATGCAAACAGAGATCATCAGTGATAGATCAGAACTTGTCTGTGTATGACTATGAATAGCTTTATATACTTTAATGTACTGCCTTTTGTAATTCTTTGACTCACCCCTCACTGTAGTGAATAGATGTGGCTGTCATAGTATGGTGTTTAAATGACTAAACCTCTAATGTAAAGACCTATAACTTTATAGTGTTTTGTTTTTTTGGTTTTTTTTGGGGGGAGAGGGGGGGGGAGGGGGTTGTTTTGTTTTGTTTTGATTTTTGTTTTTGTTTTTTTTCCCCTGAAAGGTGTACCAAACAACTTCTTAACATTCCATTGATTTTATCACACTGAAGACTGAAAGTCAGGCAAGATTAATTTACTTCAACAGTTTTGATCAAGGGAGAGGAAAATGTTTCCTTCTGTTCAACTGCTCGAGGCTTGCTTCTCGGATACCAAAAAAAAACAAACTATACATGATGTTGGTATAAAATACTGTCTTAGGCTTATAAACTCATCCAGCTGGCATCCAGAGGCTATAAATGTCAAGATGCCACTCATCGTGATGAACTTAATAAGCACATACCAGGAACGATATTAGATCTAATATTATCAATGAATGCAGGCTGTTATTAAAGTTTTTGTAGAGCTGCATTCAGAAAGCACTAACTGCAGTCATAAACCAGTGAAAATGATAGCCATTGGCCCTCAAAGATATGTGTTTATTAACACTATTAAGTAGTTACATCTTGTATAACTGCATGATGAAATGGACCTGAGAGATACTGTTATGTTGCCTATACAGCTTACAGCATTATTTTTCTTCATTCTTCTCCCTATCAGATCTGCAAAGAAAGTGTTATATAAGCAATGTATAGAAAAACTGAAAAGACACTTTTTTCAAAATATTTAAATTTACATATTTAATTCATATATAAATTTATAATTTCTTTTAAAAAAGTAAATATATATATATATGTATATATAGTTCTAAATTGAAATAAGAAAGAGGGTCCAGAAGACCCTCTCTAGAAGTTCCCTGCCTTTCTTGAATGAGGAGCCTGGAACAGGACATAGTTCTCCAGCTGTGGCCTCACCAGGCTGGAGCAGGGGAAAATAACTTCTTCCTTAATATCTAAATGAAATATAATCTCTTCTCTGAAATAAAAACATATCTGTGTCACAACATGTTTAGAAAAATAATAAAAATTGGTCATCAGGTGTTCTTTTTGGCGCTGGTTAATTTTTTAGTCTTAGTCTCTTTAGGTAAATTACTTAAAGCTTCTAAAATGCTTTTTATTTTGAATTTGCAATTCACTGAACTTTAAATTTGTTTACATACATAAATCCATGAATAAAACAGCTTGTATTATTTAAACCAAATTTTTTATACTTTATATTTGCAGCTCTTTCAAAAAATGTACTACAAGCTATTTTCTTTATCTGCCAATTTGTCAGTATTGTAGATAATGTTGGAGCAACCTGGTCTAGAGGGAGATGTCCCTGCCAGTGCAACAGTGAAGTTGAAGCTAGATGATCTTAAAGGTCCCTCCTAACCCAAATCATTCTATGATTCTATGATTCTAAGTACTCTTATTAAGTTAATACCAATGATGTTTATGCAAATTATAGCTGCTGTGAATTAGAGATTTAGCAAAATCCTGGAGAAATTTAACTTGAGTTTTTATGGAACACCATCATTATATATTACTATTTATGCACATTAGAGGGAAACCAGGTCTTATGTGTTTGAAATTCTTTCATATGCAGAGAACAACAATCTACTGTAAGAAACCATGTAGTAGTGAAGATTACAGTTGGCATCCACAGAACTGCATTTTACTCTTTGTAAAAGCAACATTTAAAACCTCAACTTTAATGTATGTATAATTATCTGTTTGAATTAATATTATTCAATATTAATATTATTCACAATTAAATATTTACTAGTTGGTGACACAGTGTATAGATAACATTCAGGTAACCTACATTTCTTTCCTTCAGTTTTTCTTTTTCTCCTCTTTGATCCTAGCTTATTTTTAATATATATATTAAATATATATATTATATATATATATAAACTACATTTTGGCATACTAAGCAAACAAAATTCACTGAGACAAAAACTTCACAGTCCAATTCTTCTGTGGTGTATTGTAGACCACTGCTGATTTTACATCCATCAGGGCAGTTCACTTCAGTTCATCAACTGAGAGCTGTGAATTTATGTGCAAATTCACACTCAGGCTTGCTGCTTTACAGGCTGCCCAGAGGGTATCTAGATAACTGAATGCAAAACAAAGTGTAATACAAAGTTACTTTTATATTCTGAATAAAAAATGTCATCTTTCTCTCTTGATGGCTGAATGTTGTCCAGCCAACCAAAGCTATGTGCTCGTTCACTGTCTTTGCTATTAGATTATCACTGCCACTATGCCTTTGAAAGCACTACACACACCTTTCATTTTCTCTATTCCTGAATAAACACACTTCTGATAACTGAAATCCCTGCTGTTCCACTTACAGTAGATATGAAATGATGAGAAAAGCAAAGCTTCAGACTTGAATAAGAAATGTCTTAGCTACACCATCACACAGCAACCAGAGCTATTTCTATATAGAATTGGGTTATGCCGTTTGTAAAGTGTATTTTAAGTGTAATTAGCAAATATAGTGACAGAATTGCAAGTCTCTCTTTTAAAGACTAAAAGCTGTTAATATGTGTTTAATTATACAACAAGGCTGTTTTAAGTTGTGTCAGTTTTTTGTTTCTTTTTTTAATTACTTCCCTGCTTTGGCTTTCCAGTGCAAATATATGTATGAGAAAAGCAGACAGCAAACAGATTTGTTACATTAAATGAGAACCAAGAGAGCTATCTGATTAATACACACCACATGAAACAAAACAAAACAAAACAAATCAGTACTGAGTAAGCCAAGGAAACCATTAGTAATGTAATGAATTGAGAACAAATTAATTTATATTACAAGCATTTATAATTTATAAGTTTTTGTTTGTTTGTTTGTTTAATGTTAATAGATAGGAGAACTTCAGAAGTCAATTTTATCCTCAACAGTCCTGTATTTCCGTGAAATGATTCCAATATCAACAGATTGGCATTGCGTAATGGAAAAAGATTCATACCTACCTTACTGATAAGCTGTTGACATAAATTATCAACATAAATTCAGCATGTCCAAGTATCTTGTAGTCAGTTTGGCTTTCTTTCTGACATACTTCTGTTTGACAGAAATTATCAGACTAAATACAAGAGCAATTTGGTGAAATGTAATGAGCAGAGATATATAGGTAGTGCAGCTATACCATCTAACGGTCCCTTCTGACTTCAGATTCTGTAAAAAATCTATTAATCTTTAATACCAAAAGCTATTACAAATGTATCCATTAGATCAAGATTTATTTGCAACAGACAACCACGGGGGAATTATAAAATTTATTTGGGATAATCTTTCAATTCTGAAGTTCAATTTGTCCTCTATGTCGTATGTTTTAGCCTCCAGACACATCTTCCTTAGTCTAAAGAGGGGGAATTTCAGGAGTGTACAGGAAATTGGTAATCACCGCCTGAACCTCCAATTAACCAGTTGTGGCGAATGTCAATCTGCCGTGGGAGCACAGGTGAAGATAATTCAGCTGTGCTCCTGGAAGGGGTGGAGCCTGACTCCACCTCTCCTAGACTTCATTTAAGGGCTGACCACCATGATGGCAGCATCTCTTTTTGGAGATTGCTTCTTCATGGAGTTTGGGTGACCAGCCTCAGCATTTTCCATCTAGATTGAAGGCATCAGAATTGGTGAGTTTTTCCTATAGATAACTTTTGGCTCTCTATTACACCACCATTCTTGTATTGCTTCCTACTCTACACAGGAGGCAGAAGAAGCCAAAGACTGTGAACACTACAAATCTTTTCAGTCCCCTCTGGGTTAGCAATAAAACAGGTAACCAGTATCAGCTCAGGGTGCTTTTCTTAATGTCATAGCAAGACAAATCTATCACCCTCAGGCATTACCATGTTGAAAGGAATTACTAGTGAGTAAGATGTATTTGATGTAAGCAATGTGCCTATATTGTGCCAATGGGTCTGTAAATGCTCCATAGAGGTACAAACACGATTGTTCCATGTGTCTGGAAACGTGAAAAAAATAGCATCATCTTTTTGGCTTAAATGAACCTGAGTTACTTTATTAAAATCTTCTGTCTGCCAAACAGACTTATGTTAGTAATCTTAGATTTTAATTAATTGGATATGCTGCCAATAATGTGCATACATTGAGGAAGATAGTAGCAAATTCATTAGTCTGTTGCCATATGAAGGGATGATCAGACATGGTATTAGGGCTCACCATATTATTTCAAAAATGTTTGTTTTTTTTTTAAAGATTTATATTTAATGTTATAGTTTGAGCAGAGCTGACAAACTAAAGTTAATTTTAATAGGTAACTGAGGTTTTGTGGAAATTATTTTTCTCTCATTTGGCTGTTTTACAAGTTTTTATGAAGCATTAACTTTGTAAGTTAGTGAAACTATGAAATAATAGAATTTATATGCCATCCAGAGGGTCCTGGATAGGCTTGAGAGGTGGGCCCATGTCAACCTGATGAAGTTCAACAAGGCCAAGTGCAAGGTCTTGCACCAGTGCCAGGGCAATATCAAAGTGGCAGTGTGTGCTTACAGCCCAGAAGGCCACTGTTTCCTGGGTTGTGTCAAGAGAAGTGTGACCAGCTGGTCAAGGGAGGTGATTCTGCCCCTCTATTCTGCTCTCATGTACACCACCTGGTATGGCACCCATTTGTGTACAAGAAGTACACCAATCTGTTGGAGCAGGTCCAGAAGTAAGACCACAAAGGCAATGAGAGGGCTGGAGCACCTCCCGTGCAGGGACAGCCTGGGAGAATTGGGACTCTTCAGCCTGGAAGAGAGAGGGCTCTATGGGGACCTGGTAGCAGCCTTCCAGTAACTGAAGGGGACCTATGGAAAAGCTGGGGAGAGGCTTTTTAGAAGGGCACGTAGTGAAAGGAAAAGGGGAAATGGCTTTAAGCTAGAGGTGGGTAGATTTAGAGGTGGGTAGACTAGATATTTGGAAGCAATTCTTTACTGTGAGGGTGATGAGACAGATTGCACAGGGGCTGTGGATGCCCCCTCTGTAATAGTATTCAGGGTAAGGCTGGATGAGGCTTTGAGCAGCATGGTGTAGAGAAAGGTGTCTCTGCTTATAGCAGGGGGTTGGAACTACGTGATCTTAAAGGTTCCTTTCAAGCCAACCCGTTCTATGACTCTATGATATATGTGAGCTGCACGTTTCATATTGTGTGATATTCATGCTACTTGCAGCACTGAATGTTTACTTCAAAGTAGATTTGTATTCATGAAGCAACAACATATTTTTCTTTCTACTGGAGAAACTGTATGTTGAAAAATACATCAGGTCGGGGGAAGGGATTACTACTCTTGTAGAAGGAAGGAGAACAATACAGAGAGATTGGATGAGTTTTTTTAAGATCAAAAACATAACTTTCTACTCAATAGAATGGTTCTAGCTCACAGGAGAGTCCACACAGATGCCAGAGTAAGCTACTACATCTGGTTAACCAAAATAGCCATTATAAAATAAGAATTGCCACTGCACAATCATCTATGTCTGTAAGGTAGGAGGAAGGAGGAACTTACTCCAGGGTTTTTTGGATTTATATGTCTGACTTCCAGCATTCAGTTAAAAAAGCTAGGATATCTTATGTGTTAGAGAGGGGATTAGCTCTTCCCTTACTTCTTTTAATCATAGTCTCACTATCAAGTTGCTGTTGCTTCTAGCTGGGCACCACTCTATCTATTCAACAACTGACGTGACTCAGCTCAAGATTTCTATCATTTAGGGAGCTTTAGGGGGAAAATCAGCAATAAACTCTCAGGCTACGTGATGAGTTTGCCTCATATCTCATTCCTAAATATAATTTTACAGGTGGAAATAGTAAACTGTGCAAAGCTTTTAAAGTGAAAGCTAGGCAACCTCAATGCTTTATGCCCTTGGTGAGAACCACAGCTCTGGATATTGTGATAACTGCAGGAGTGCTAGTTTTGCCAGGAGCCATGTGATAAAAATCATTAAGGAAACAACTTTAATGTACGATATATATTTTTTTATTTTCAGTGAAATAAAATACTTGCAAAGACAAAATGAGGCCAATACGTCTGAACTGCTTTAAACAACTTCTACTTTATTTATATGCATACCATTTATTAAATTTTCAGAATTTCTGATACAGCTTGTATTACAGCAATTTGCATTCAACATAAAAGTATATCTAGAAATAACATTACACAATTTTTTTTCTAGATTTGTATTCTGTGTGCAAGACTACTTGCATGTTCTTACTGGGATAAAGCAAGCGATAGTTGCTTTTAGATTTTCTTTGCTTTTATTCAGGTGAGAAAAGTGGATAGGTATTATAGTCATTCTAAGATTGTGTTTCCAAATAACAAATAAGGATAAATGAATCAACAACGAATACTCCAAAGTCATACCCAGAGGAGTATGACTTTATTACCTAGCTGTAAATTTCTTGTTTACCTTGCTTAATTTTTTGTCTGTGTTTTATTTATATTTTTTTTCTATGAGAACTTCAGAAACCTGTGTTCTAAACTTTACCTCTGCCTACATCTCTTTTTACCTTTTTCTGTTCCATAGAGTCTTTCTGAAATCTCTTCATCCCTTCCATTCCCCTTCTCATTCTTTACTTGTTTCCATCACACCGTCCATTATATCTGGAAGTACCATGCTGTGCAAGCAACTCTTTCAAGAATGTTTATTTCTTAGCACAGATACTGGACTGACTGAAACTGTTTTCAGAAAGGGTATTTGTCTCCATTTGTAACACATGAGGCACATACAACTATATGTCAGGTATTTGAAAGGATGCCTGCTTCATATCCTGGACCATGAAACAGATCATGTCATTGCCATGAAACTGACTTTGAAAGCAATGACACCAAAGGTGCCACCCTGATTATTTGTCTTTGAGGATGAGTACTTGTGTAGATGTACTAATAATTCCTGAACTACTACTGGTAGTATTATGCTGTAAGCTATTGTTTGCTAAGCTTGCTTCACATTATGTTTGCTCACTGAAAGTCTTTGCTTACAAGCAAAATATCAGAAGTGGATCACTGTATTAATTCTCTGCCTAAATTATCTGAATTTATGAAAGTTGAACTTGAATATCAAAATATCAAGCAGTTGATATCTCTGTGTTGCATATGAGAGATCCATAACAATATTTGTTTGTGTTTACATGCATACATACATTTATATA
The DNA here is from genome assembly GCF_039878825.1 of Excalfactoria chinensis. Classification (NCBI taxonomy): domain Eukaryota; kingdom Metazoa; phylum Chordata; class Aves; order Galliformes; family Phasianidae; genus Excalfactoria; species Excalfactoria chinensis. Next base: position 27,870,068 of record NC_092828.1, on the reverse strand, counting down.
CATAAATAAATACATGTATATTTACCTATCTTTCAAAAAGGTAGCATATCAGTCAGGTGCCAAAGTCCAATATCATTTCTGTACACTGACAGCCCCTACAGTCAGAAATCAGGATAGATGCATCTTTAGAAAGAATCTACACTGTAGAGTACTTCCCACATCTTTCACAGTAATATTTAAAGTTCAGTTAAATCAAGAACTTACCATAAATTCTTTAAGCATTTTTTATTTAAATAAGATTAATCACATAGTTACATTTTATGAACTCAAAATGAATCGCACAAGGCAACTACATCTAATACCATTTAATAAAATGGTTCAACAGTTCAGTTCTCTTTGTGGATATGTGAAATAGAAATATTTCCTAACAAGTAATAAATTCTGCTTACGCAGACAGAGGTATTTATCATATTATTTGATCTTATTATGTATACTGGGATTGATATGAATGAGCAGGATATGAGTAAATAATATAAATTCTGCTTCAGTGTTTTTCTCTAACACTGAGTACTTATAAATGTTACAGAAGTGAACCATTAACAGAGATTCTGCCATGGAAGCATGCAGTACTTCTCTGTTCCTATAAATAGCACTTCCTATTACTACAAAAATGAAGGTATCATATTCTGATGTGTGCATTAGATCACATACTGCGTATTGCATCCAGCTATGGCCTCCCCGGTACAGAAAGATATCAATAAAAGGAGTGAGTCTATAATTGGCTTCATGGCTATCACCTAATCTTGAGCAGTCACACTGAGAGCAGGGTCTGCAGGTCTGGTGCTTATTTGAATTGGAGTGGGGATGGCTTTGTGAAGGAACCTAACAGCAGCTGTTCAGTACCTACAAGATATTGAGAAGACACAGATTGTAATAACATTTTATACAGCATACATGAACTGTAATCTTGGTGTTTTCAAACATACTTTTCTAAATCCTTGGTCAGATTTCCAGTATTGAACTGTGATGAAAATAGAAACAACAAATAAACCTAGCTTCCTATGCAGTCATAAGTTTTCCTGGGTTAGAAGTCCCTCAGGAGTTTTTAAATAAGAAGACAAAGTTGAAGCTTGTAGCAATATAGTAATTTAGACTTCTGGGAATTTTTCCAAGGAGTACCCATAAGAATTCCACTGGCTACTCTTTTTTTTCTTTCTTTTTTTTTCTTTTTCACCTCTGATTTTCTCCAACTCCTTCTCTTACCCAGACATAAATAAAATATAGTCTGTCTTATCTTAAAGAGAACAGGAACACACTTCACTGCCTTATTTTCCCCCTCCTTTGTCCCACTTTCAACTCTAATTTCAGTGAATGTGTTGCTGCTCTGAATAGCTTTTCTGTCTTCCAGATTCCTCTGGACTCTTTCCAGGCCAGCTTTTACACATTTTATTCTTCCAGATTGTTCTTGATCAAGTGTATAATAAGCTCTGGTAACTTAAAACTCAGAACCATACTTCTCAGTAATAAGCTGCCTTTGGCAAAGGACTTTTTTCCAAAATCTTATTCTCTGATTTTGTCTTTACTTAATTGCTTTGGAGTACTCTTTGCTTGTTCTCTTGGGATGTCTTCTGAATTATATTTTTATCCATCATTCAAAACACTGCAGCAGTTACCTAGATATCTTACTGGATGTGTTCTTCTGCCACAATATCTGCCAGAAATATCAATCACTTGCCACTTTTCTGCAGATGGTAAAGCAGATGTTCACCTAATTTGTACGTATTTTCCCAGCTTTCTTTTCCACAAGTAACGTCTTCCATCAAGACTAATGATTTTTCCATAAATTCAAAACCAAAATTACAGAAGTCAGTACATGCAAGTATTTTGGTTATCTACAGTATTTGCCTTCTTTTGCCTTGCAGGCAAAAAGTCAACTAGGCACTTATTAGTTACCATCTCAATTTGTGCAGTGTTTTCAATGAACTCGAAAAACAAAGTGTTCTTCCACATACAAACAGATAACTTGTCTGTATGGGCTTATGTAGACTGACGGATCTGAGCTTTGTCCAATAAAAACTGATAAAAATAAATGTGTAAGAGTAGCTCAAAATGACTTACCGGTTTCAGCCTCATGACTTGTGGCTGATTCCAGGAATCCTATTCTCTACAACCAGAGTGATATGAAGGTGGACACAGTTTCCGGAGATAAAAGAACTGGGAAATCCTTCAACATTAACTGCACAAGACAGAAAACAGTGTGCTCTGTATGTATTAAAATACTTTCTTCAGCATGAAAATCCAGTTGAATTTAAGTTTTGTGTCCTTGTTCTGGATCCATACAAAAGTTACAAGAGGTAACCATCAGCTTTTGGCTGTAGATGAGTCTCTACTGGGAGACAGGCAGTTTTAGAATTAAAAAACTTAAAAATTCTTCATATGATGAAGCATGTCATGCTAGGAAATAAGGAACTGAAAGTCCTGTAAAAATATTAGGACTTCTGAATAAGATCTAGACTGGTTTTGTTGTTGAAGAAATATGATATGTATTTTCTGATAATACTTTTAAGGAAGCAAATGATTACACTGACATTAGAAAGTTTCAGCATAGTAGTATTCATAAACTCTAGATATATCCTTCTGTGTACTTAGATATAACACTTTCTGCAGTGCCAAAAAAAGAAGGGAAAAAAAAAGAAAACACTGCATAGTACTGAGTTCAACTTTAATTGGTATTAATTAGGAACATGAATCACATATGTGAGAAAGAAAGATACTGTTAAATTATAGCTCTGTCTTAGTCTTTTCTTGTTAAGCTTTCTTTTACCTTTCAAAGATACTATATTCTGTCACTGTGACAGTCAGTAAATGACAACCAGTGTTGCTCTGCATCATCAGAGAAGGCAGTGAAGATATTTCTTTTGAATCTGTCATCCTTTTTGATTCCTCCTGGTATCTAATGTGTTGTTCACTTTCAAAATTATCTTTCATTCCCCTGAATTAGACTTTGCCATATGTTTTCTTTAAATATGAACTATAATAATTGTCTGGAAATAATGTCTTGGAGAGATTTATTCTTCCTCATCTTGTTCCTTTTTATATTTTGTACTGTAGTGAAAATATGTTCTTGCTTCTCTCTGGAAAAAAAAAAAAAAAAAAAGAAAAAAGTGTATGACATAAAAAATTAAAGCCAAAACCGAGTACTAATTGCCAGAGATGAACAGTCATAAAATAGCAGGTAAAGACTATGTGTTGCTAAAAACAAAAAACTTTACAATACTACAGGCAGCCAAAAGTCTGAGACAACTTATCCATCTAATTTATGTTCTATGTTCATGTCTATATGTAATCCTGGTTTCAGTTCTGGAAAAGCATAGCTTTACTGAAGCTTAATATACAAATTTAACTCAAAGCAACTGTATGATATTCATACAACAAATACATCTCTATTTTTAACAATTGAAAGAGTTCATGTAATTTAATTTTTCAGTGACATGTATTAGTTTAGTTTTATGACATTATAGAAGAATGATTAACAATTTCAAATATCCTGACTTTAATATCATAGGCTCAATGAATGCTATTATTTCTATTTTAAGCCGCATTGCATTTCATTGTTTTTGCTTTAAACCTGCTTTATCATACTAGGAAAATTAAGCATAATCTTACTTGTTTATTGAAAATGGGGCTCAATTTCACAGAGGGCTAGTACTACAGATTTAAAAACATTGAGAAATGTAATACATACTCATCAATATAATGAGAATATCTAAGACAGCCAATGATTTCTACCTTCCACTTGTAGCATAAGGTCTATATCTCCACCACATAAAAAACATAGTTGAGTTGACAAATTGTTGCTGAGCCAGGTCATGCACCAAAATGTACCAGCACATCACAGCATTATCATACAATCATACGAAGACAATCAGAGGGCTGGGGAGAGACTTTTTAGAAGGGCATGTAGTGAAAGGAAAAGGGGAAATGGCTTTAAGCTTGAGGTGGGTAGATTTAGACAATATGTTAGGAAGAAATTAATTATTCACTGTGGCTGTGGTGAGGCACTGGAACAGATTGCACAGAGAGGCTGTGGATGCCCCCTCCCTGGAAGCATTCAAGGCCAGGCTGGATGGGGCTTTGAACAGCCTGGACTAGAGGGAGGTTTCTGTGTTTATAGCAGGGGGTTGGAACTGTGTGATCTTAAAGGTTCCTTATGAGCAAATCCATTCTGTGTTTCTGTGATTCAATGATTACTCACAAAGAATCACAGCCTCCCTTACTAAGCTACCTTTATTTAGATCAGTGTTGTGATCCTCAATTTTATATTCATCTACTATCAATTTCCAAATGAATAAAATATTGGGTTGTTTTTCCTTCTCTCTTTTGTGAAAACAGAAAAATAGAGGGTTTAAAAGCACTTTATGGCTTAAAAATAAGTGCTGTAGTTCTTGAAATGCAGTTTATTTGAGCTGTTTTTTCTTAAGGAACATGTAAGTTAGGGAATTCAAAACCTCCAAGAAATTAGACTTTCAGCAGAAATTCTGAATACACATTTGCAAATTAGGTTTGAAAAGAAAAACAAAGGCTATTAAAACAGATTGTTTAAATATAAACACAAAATTCTATTTAAAATCTCATCTAACATGTCAAAGATAATATAACTATTTAGAATCATAGAATTACCCAGGTTGGAAAAGACCTCAAAGATCATCATGTCCAACTGCAGCCTAACCATAGTACCCAAACTACTAGTTCAACTTCTGAAGATCAAAACCTACAATGAATTTGCTAACATTACAAATTTGTCCTGTGAACTTTTAAGTGCATCAGCTTTTCTCCCTGCTTTATATCCAAGAATACTTTAGGATACAGATTTGTGTGTATGTATATATATATATAATGTATTTATATATAACATATACATATGTATATATAAAATAGCAATTTATTTTTCTCATATATATTTTATATATAGATAGATAATATATATTATGTTTAATTACTCACTAGTAGCAGATTATTGTGGATTTGGGGCCTATCATTTTATGTAGACTGACTTGTTTCATACAGTTTTCCCTTCTGATTTTGTTGTTTGCTTTCACCATTTAAACTGATGTGGCTTTTTCAAGCATGAATTTTTCTCTTACATTCTAGTCATTCCTTCCTTACCACAGAGTCAGCTTCTTTTAGAGCTGGCTTCAGCTTTATATTTATGTTTTGACTGGGCACCGAACTACCACAGGCACAGATTACCCAAGTCTAAGAACAAGCCTGTTTCCTTCTATCTATAGTAGTTGCCATTCTTCCTAGGAGAATATCAGTGAAGGAATATATGACTTCACAGATCCCACAAGCATCCCTGCTCTGCAGCATTTCTGCTGTGGTTGACTGGTAAGCACAAAGCAGCTCTTAGTCCATTCTGGGTGAACAGTGGTCTGACCATAGCCTCATGTCATGGTTTTGTGCTGTCAATATTCTACATCATGACATCATGTGCGGTATGAATCATTAACTGAGGGTACAAATAGTGGTAAACTGTTTAAGCCTGGTAACGCCCGATCTTATTTGTACCCTCAGTTAATGATTCATACCGCACATGATGTCATGATGTAGAATATTGACAGCACAAAACCATGACACCTCACAGTTGAAATACAAGAATGAGGGTTATCAGATTTATAAAAGAATTAAAAACAAACAATTGGGAAAAAAATATATATATGGCACAAAACTATTACTAGTGATTATTTCTCAACACTGTCCAAATGTTATTTTAATATCAAAGGCTTGTGAAAGATTATCATTTTCACTGCCCTCCACAGACAACCAAACCATACAAATAAACATGTTTTTATCTCTTTAGAAGCAAACTTTTGTTGCAAAACTGAACTAAAAATTTAATTCCTTCCATCTCATAGTTTTTAGTTTTTTACACATAACAGCTTTTCAGGCTTTTTTCCCCTCTTATGTAAGCAAGCCTTGGAAGCCATTTAGGGAAACATTATTAACAGGAAAACAGAGGATCTCCGTGAGAGCATTTTTTAGTAAATTTCAGTCCACATGGAAAAACAAATCATTGAGAACCATTGTGCTAAGCTCTTACAAGGGCTAGTAGTTCTTATAGCAACATACTGGTGACTTAGTGCTGCAAATTCCTGTGAAGTAGTTAATTAATTGGCAAAAAGGGTCCATCTATCATAAATTAAGTTCATTTACATAACTTCTTTTTTCATTAGGGCTTTCAAAGAATACATGCATACAATAAACACTGTATTTAATCTCAAACCACAACAAATAGCCATTTCAGAGAGGACACATCTGTTTCGTAAGACAGCAGGGCTAACAAAAGCATGAACTTTCTTTTCTTACCTTTGCATGTCTTTTCCACTTTATTTTGTTGATTTCTGGTGGTACACAAATAGAAATATTGATTTTTACCATGTCTGGAATTATAAACCCAACTGTCATTCAGAAGAAATACATAGACAATTGTGCAAGTGCTGAAAAGCAGATGTCCATACTAACAAGGAGTTCTCCCACAACTAGGAGACAATAGTCTAGCAAGCAACTAGGCGGTAAAGAAGGATTTCCCAGTTGCTTGTCAGATATCCTTATTTTTCCCTTTAGTTTGAGAAATATTTTTGTGCAGAACTTCAAACAATAAATCAATATTCACATTCTTTGAAATAGTTTGCTGGTAAGATGTATGTCTTGTTTTTTTATTTGTTGTTGTTTTGGTCTTGTTTGTGATTTTTATTTTTATTTTTTTTGTATGAGGTCATCAGGTTAATTACAAAAATAAAAACTATAAATTGTCCAGTGACTACTGAACTGTATACATATGCTTTGCAGAATACAGTGTTTATTTAACATCCATGCAATTTATTCTTTCTCATTTATTGCTGAATGAGCAGTGGGGATTTTTGTAGCAATTTTCAGAGCTTTCTGCCTGAGAAAGTCTGCAGCCTCAGTCATTTGTATCTGATGTTGATTAGAATGAAGTCTGAAAGCTCACTTTTTTTTTTTTTTAAGCAGCTTTTGAGAGAGTTTAGCTCAGGGGCAGGAAGAAGAAAAACAAATATTCCTTACAAATACTTTGCCTTTAAAGCATTTCCCTAAAAGTACAACCATGTGTGGTCAGATGGAAAAGACGTACTCATCTACTGACATCCATGCCTTCAGACAGATGGTAGTTAACGAACCCAATCTCTTATAGAAGTTTTTTCTAAACAAAGTGCCACTTGAGAAGTCTACCTGAGAATTAGAACTTCCTTAGAAGCTTCCCATTTGTGCACAAAAGATTATTAACTCACCAGTAACCTCAGTTTCTCATCAGCTAATAAAATTTATACAAAGCACTGTTAATCTACATATTTCTGTTTATTTATACATTATTTATTCTGAAATTACTGTCTAGTGTAGACTGTATTTCCTTACTGTTAGTAGCAGTGATACTTAAAATAAGGCAGAATGAACTCCAAATGTCCTAGAAACTACCTTAATTAAATCATCTGTGTTGAGGACTATGCTACTAAAGCAAAACTTAAAAATGAGTTCCTTTCTTTACCTGAAGCCTTCAATTCAACAAGCGCATACTCATCCAATGAATACTTTGATTTCTTATTTGTTTTATGTTTTATGGAACAACAAAATTTCACAAAAATTATATTCTGAAAATGCAGATTCAATTGTGACATATATATTATATTCCTATAACCAACAACTAATAAAGACTTATAAATTATCTCTTATGTATATGAACGTATGTAATGCATTTTTATTTCCTACATTTGATGTGTTATCGTCAATCTGATACCTGTCATGATCATGTGGTATTGAGGATTTCATGTTTACAAAGGTAAAAAAACATGTATTTTTATTGGACAGTTTTATGGCAATATGGACCAGTAGAAAAAACAAACTTCAGTTTTTTTACATAAGTATGATGAAATTAAATACCACAGTTCTTACATATGCCCTATAAATCTGAACATACCCCACTGATGGGTTGGAATTCATCATTTATCAAAACAAATGTCACATAAGAATTTTTAAATTTAAACTTTTGTCATTTGAATTTGTATCAAACAAGAGATTCCTGTTAATTACTTAGATACATGAGGTTGGCATCAGCCACATATGGATATTCCCCAGCTACTCATAGACATTTATTGTTATATGGCTACTAATCACACAGCTGTCATTCTCTTTTATGCCCTGAGCCATATTGTTTGTGTTATTTATACCAAGTAAGCATCTTGTTCTTGTTCAAAGACAAACAAAGAAGTCTTTTGTCATAAGCCACCACATCTTCAAAGCGCTGTTTGCATGTGGAAATTATCCTAAGTAAAACAGTTATGGTTTATATAAGTAGTGTACTGAGGCATCCAGCAAAACTTAATGGAAAAAAGTACAAGCACCCCAAAATGACCTTAACTATAGATACCTTTTTCAAATACAGATCTCTTCCCCCCTTATTCATACTCCTGTTATACTACATCTCCCTCTTTTCCTATAAAGTGTTTCAAGAGTTTGGAAGCCCACCTTAAGCAAGTCAACATGTTTATCATATGAAAACCCCATCTGGATCCTGACTGAATTTAAGAAACAAAGATTTTATGTACCTTTTAATTGTTTAGTGGTGAAAGTTTTTGTTTTTATTTCCCAGGCAGTGAGAAATCCAAGTTCTGTTTCTTAGCATGAATGACTGATGGAAGACTGTCCTTAATAACAAGATGGAAATATTTCATTTAATTTCTCCCCTTTAATCTTGGAAAACGTATATAAGTAGTATAAAATAAGATTTTCTTTGATGAAATAAAATGCAGCAGTATATATGCATATAACTTATTTTTTTAAAATGCAATGTATAGTTTTGCAAAAGGACATTCATGGGAAGGGAAGAAAGGGAATTTTTCTTCAAACTTTTACAAATATACTTCTACTTATTTTGCTTATGTAAATTGCCCCATATGTCACAATAGATTACAAAATGTTTTTTGATTATGTTAGATCAAATGTTTCTATTACAGAAGAATTTCTGTTAAAATGTAGATACAGCTCTACAGACAATTGAGATTGATCCTTGTTTTGAGACTGGACTAACAATATTTCTGAAAGGACTGAAACTAAAACCAGAATGGGACTCCAGAAATTTATTTAGAACAGGTCCTTTCCTAAGCCAGGAAAAGACAGATTAAACAATAGTATCATATATAAATTCTGGTAGTATTCTGATTAAGTACTATGCTGCTGCTGCATTTGCACATGATATAATTTAAAACATTTTCTCCAATTGTAACACATAAAAAGTAGCTATGAATTAAAGTAATTTAGGAAACAAACAATTTAAAGGACCATTTGAAAATGTATCTGCGTGAGTGAACAAGTGTGACATTTGCATGTGTGTTTTGCTGCACCAAAAAAATTAATTGCTATATTTTCTTCCCTATTAATCTCCAGATACCATTCAAATGTGGTAGTGATGAGACGGTGTGAACATCCTGGAGTTGTTAATCATGTTAAAAGTGCTGAATCTTTTGAATTATATAATCAGCCACTAAATCTCCAATTTTAATTCCTACTTACTTTTTTAATGAAAATTTTATTAAATACCTTCAGTTGTAATTCATGAAAGAGCACTTTTATCTTAGTAATGCTTGAGAACTAACAGGAATTAAGTGTAACTTAGAAATCTGCTACAAATAATTAAATATTCTTATACTCAATGTTATCTTTTGAAATAGTTAGGAATATTCTTCAGGGCTTGACAAATAACAGACACAAGGGAATAGAGAGTATACAAGGCAATGGATAATCATGCTTACTGAGCAAATCAGTACAAGAACTGATATTTCAGCCTTCGTTGTATGCTTTCTCTTCTATTTTCATCTGTTTTCCTACTCTATATCACAAAACTATTATATCAAAGACAATTCTGGATATAAGTTGTTAAAGTTACAAGATGAGTTGCTTCAAATCAGTTTCAGCAATGAAAAACTTAACTTGAAACTGCTTGAAGCATGCTTCCTCACAGTGCCCCACACAAAAATACTTAACTCATTGACTGGAAAACCTTTTAGCAGTTGCCACAGCAAACCAGGAAAAAAACACATCGCTACCTCACTTATCGCTTCTCCACAAAATCCCAGCAGGACTGATTTTAGTATTTGAAACAAGTTTGAAGTGTTCTCTCATATTTCTCAGCTATTTCCTATGTTCTTTGTCACTATGAATTTTTATATTTTCATAGCATCAAATGGTACCACCCTGATTGAAGTTATGCTATGATAGCTCAGTGAAATATTTTTGATGTACATGCTATGTGCTGAAGAAGTACACATATTGATTTTTTACACCATGCTTCGAAACACAGCATTCCGTTCTTTTCCCGTTCATTGTTTGTCATGTGCTGTCTACAGTAAAAATGCAATCAAAGAGACCTTATGCAAGTAAAATAATATAATTTAGGGTATTAAAGTTACAGTTTTTTAAAGTCAGTTATCTGCATCACACTTCCTAACAGCTTTAAAAGTATTTTAACTGAAGACAGCAGCCAGAAGCTATTTTTTTAAAACCTGCAGAATCTAGTGAGTTCAGATTCCTCATCAATGAGTTGTGAGTGGAAAGAAGAGCTTGTTAAGAGTAAAAGAAATTGATAATTTCTGCTCATAGTAATATGATAATTTGTTTTGTTTTAAACTGATGGAGATATTGCTTGCTGTAACCAGCTATCTAGAATGAAATGTGATACTGAGCTGAGAGCATTTGGTTGCCCTTTTAATGCATGAGTCCTTCTCAGACATTCTGGTTTCAGTACTCATCATAAAGGCAAATTTAAAGCAGTAACATTTATTTCAATCTCTCGAATATCTCTAGAATTGGAAATAAGGAACCCCTGATTAATATATGATAATTAATAAAGATATGATAACTACTCAATAACTATGTCTCATAGTGGTCCAACTCTCAAATAAGTTGCTTATGGTTTTAGCAAAGTGCTTGATATTTCCACCTTGCATTCTTCTACTCCTGTAACCTCATTCTCTTTCTAAAAGATTCAGCCATATAAAGCACTAATTAGTCATCAAGACATAATAGTCAAAACACAGCTACTTCCAGATACATGAGCACAAAATATTGAAGAGAGTGTCTTTCTGTGCCAGAGCACCACTTTATTGAAATGTAAATGCTCAATTTTTAACCTGAAGATGTGAATAAGAAAATGCCCACTAATATGCTGAGAGTGGTAGATTTCCAAAGATATTTAATAATACCCACATGAGATCTAGAGGAAGAATGCAGACACAGACCTTTGACTAAAAGGTTTGTTAACCTCCAAGAGCATTTAATGTAGTAAACATTCTACTTTTTCTTAAGGATTAAAATATGAATCTTCTCAATTTAAAGCTATAACAAAACAAAACCTTTGAAAATATGGTAATTCATAGTTAAAGTACATAAATTAGCTTAGCTTTTTCTCTACAGGGAAATCAGATCTTTTTTTTTCCAGGGAAAGATGAAAATGTGCCCTGCAGAACATTAATAGTACATTTTGTTTCAAACAAACTTTGTTCTGATACAGCTGATTAAGAACCTGGCAGTACCTGGGAATGTTTGAAGGGATTCTTTTCTATAGTCCTCTATTTAGTATGCCATAAGTCATTTCTATCTAGGTCATCCTTCTGCACTGAGACCAATTTCAAAAGTCAGAAATGGAATTTGGTAGAAAATAGAAAAAAATCAGACACAGTATCCATTGTTCTGGAAAAATGCTGTTGATGCTTTCAGAAGCAATTGCAGGTGTGCTGTAGTTTTTTGTTCTTTGTTTCCCTCACTGTTTCAGGTCTGATTTCAGAAGAAGATTCTGAAAAAAAGCTTTTCCAAAACTCAACATTAATAAACTATAAATAATTTGATTTGAAATGAAACCTGGGAAAAACATACTAAATGAGACCTAAGTGGGAGAATTTTTCTTAAAAAAAATAAAAAATAATCATAAAAAAAAAAAATTGCAAATTGCCCAGGTAATATCAAGTTCTGCAGTAAAAATCAGATGTTGGATGTCTCCGGATCCAAAAAATAGACAAAAGGATCAAAACTGTGTTTTGGGATTAGAACTCCATCATGTATGAAATTACTTTTCCAGAACACCGTTAACTTGGGGTAGTTGCATATCAACTGTTTTGTGAGTTGGTTTTTTTTGTTTGTATGTTTGTTTGCCTCAGCAGTAAGTTGCTGAACTGTTGCTTTTGCAATGTCCACACTAGGAACAGAATGTTTGCCTATCCTTTCTATATATACCCACAACAAATAAATAAATAGAAAACTGATACTGTGAGAGGAACATTTCAGCTCTACAACAGAAAGATTAGTACAGCTTTAGTCACCTGAAATATCTTCATAAGAGTAGATCTGAAGTTTCCATTTTGTCTTAATTTTCAGTTTTTCAAACCAGTAAATTTTGGTGTAGGACAGTTGTACATACTGACACCTTTCCTTTGGCATGGATATATTTTGTCTTTACAGTTTCTTTTTTCCGTTTGTCTGTTTGCTTGCTGATATATTTACGAAGTGAAAAACAATTTCCAGTTCTTAGAGCAGCTCTAATACAGATAACAAAAGAACATTGTTTAGCGTGAACACCACCAAAGACTTTTAATTAACAAACACAACTCCAATCTGTTTTCTAATCCAAATTCTGCAATTAGCAACAAGAGGAGATATTTTAAGGCATTTTCTAAATGAGCCTAATTTCTGAAAAATTTTGAAGCCACCTGGCTTAACATATTTACTATTGAAGAGATGCATTTTGATGAGGAAATTAAATATTCCCACAATAATAGTAAATAACCAGAATAAGATTATAATTCTTCAGACATAATTTTGTGAAATTTAACTCCTGTAAAGAAAGCATGAAAATAATGAAAAATATATAAAGGAAGTGCAAAAAAGGCAATAACAATTCTTCATTGTTACAGTAAAGTAAGATAATGTTTCTTGCTCATGTACAAATTCAAAGAAATTTTTGGAATAGTACTGATTCTTCCCAAAGAATTGTTATCATCCCAGGAAAATCTCAAAGATAAAACATTCTCCCAGAAGTGGGAGAACAGAGGCAGATTTCAGTATTAGCTGGCATGACCCATGTCTCAGCTGAATAAGCAGGAAGCTCTGAAGCTTGCTGTTAAGAAAAAGCATGAGATGCATATAATTCTAAAAATAAATAAATAAATAAATAAATAAAACTGTTATTGTGTTCCTGTTCTATTTCATATTAGTTTTAAAAGGAATGTAACTGGTATGTGCAACATTACCAAAATGTATTAAGGACCTTAACCATGTCAGAGATTAACAAACCTGTTTCCAAATGTGTTTAAATTAATTAAATGTTCCAGAATCTTTAGGGTATATAAAATCCACCAAATCATTAAGGGGATTCTCATCAGTAAGGAACCAGCACTCTGCTTGCATTCAGTTTCAGAGAACTGATGTTACCTCTCCTGGTGGTAAGCATACATAAGAAAGGCATACTTTTCACTGCATAAATTACTATTTTAGTTGTAGTTGGAATAAAGGAACTGAAAATAGACGGGTGACTGAATGTAGTTGCTTAATATTGTTATATGGTAATTATGGGTAAGCATTTGATAAGACCACTAAGCACTGTGTACAGACATCAACACTGTAGTCATTCTCTGAAGCATCTAAGTAGTAATAATTCCTTTGTTTTGCATTCAGTATGGTGAAAATGTTCGATTAGTTCTTTCATACAAATCAAGAAACTGAATCTATGCTACAAAAATCTTTAAGAAATGAAGTTTCTAACAGTTTGGATGTATAAATGCAATGCTTTCCCAAATTGTTTTCAAAGGAAGATTTATAGTTATAAGGAATACATACATATTAATACATACAAAATATATCCATGCCACGAGATTTTTCCTTAAAATTTAGTTTTCTCACATTTTTAGGGAACTTGCAAACATTCATGGAGAACAATTTCACACTTTATTTCCCCAAATAAACTATTCATAACTCCAGCTAAAGAACTGATAAATGTAGAAAATCACTAATAAAAGCTATTTCTTGTACCATGAAGTGTATCTTTTAAAAATAATCATTGGTATGCAGATTATTTATTTTCTGTTACTGTGAAAACAACATAGATACACCATTAAATTTCATTTTATTTCATGGTAGAACAGAATAATGAAAGCTAAGATTTTCTACAGTTTCAGACCTACTTTATCTAAAACCATGATCATTCACTTTGGATTTATTTCTTAGTGGTCATAACTAATCCTTTTCCCTATATAACTGAATATGGCAAATTTGGTGGAAAAAAAAAAAAAAAACAAAAAAAAAAACTGAAAAAGACTGTATTTATTTATCTTTGGATAAATAAATGAAGATGGGGCTTCTCAGCCCTTTTTGTTACATCTTTTCAGACAAAGACCAACAGCTTTGATTGTACATTGACTGTTGAAAAACTGTGTTCTTTAAAATAAATAATAATTAAAATGCTCAAAAAACATCAACAATAATGACAATAAAAAACCTATATTGTTCAGCATAGGCAATATTATAACATCTTGTTAGGTATTCAGAAAAAAAGAGAATTTTCACTGCAGTTTCAGAGTTATGGACACAGGAAGGTTCCTTCAAAGGCAAAGTCCTTGATATCACTGACTCACAGCTGAGACCTGCACCATGACTCCCCCTCTGATTTGGGGCTTCCTACATGGCAATCAAGGTAAGTAAATTCAGAATAACATTTGCTAAACCCTTGTTCCAGGAGGAGCTAGGATCCACCCACATTCAGAGTTTAAAAAACCATTAGTAGCTATCAAAGTCATAACACATCTGTGGTTCATATTTTGCTATTAGTTATAGCTAAACAATTCCATGTTGTTGAGCAGCATTTGCTACAGCATGACTTATCTTGTGTAACAACATTACAGAAAAAATTACTATTAGAGCTAGTGCACACCATTTCTGGGAGGATTTTGTTTTCTACAGTGTTTACACTTGCATTGTTTACTGTTTGTATTAATATAGTATGCTTTACTTCTGAGCCCATATTTACATCAAAAAATAGAAAGCTTATTTCCATGTTTGCTATAGCTCCTGTTTTCTTCTTAGCCCTAAAGTTAATTTCTTCAGCTCACGGTTTTAGAAAAAAGTACTAGAAAGAGGAACAGGATGAAATAGAATGAGAAGAAGGATTCTGTAAAAGAACAGACAAATCTTCCTTTCACTAGTGGGCTGTTACAGCTAACGTTCTTGTCATGGTTAATTATGGGTTATGTAAAAGACTTTCATCTATGTCCTACAGAGCTCATTGCTTTGAACGGGGCTAGAAGTACAAGTCTGCATAGCTTTGTATGTCTGATATATAGTTTTCACTCAGAATTTGTATATTGAAATTCTGACAGGGAAAAAAAATATTATTTACTTCACAAAAAGTTGTGTATCTGTGAATATCAGTGTTTTCGAAACCAACTAAGTGAATTAAGAACTTGTTTTTACAGTGCATATAGGACTGCTATCTTTCTAGGACTCTTTTAAAATATTAGTCAATAAATTTTCTTTCCAGTCTCTGACTGAGGTAGTAAACACAGATATTAAATTTTCGTATTATAACCAGTTTGCTACTTCAGTAGCAAGGCATTCTTAGATCAACAGTAGAACTGATTAGATTTTAAGAAAAAAACAAATAAATAAAAAGGCAGGACAGCATGCCTCTCTCCTTTAAGATGAATGAGCTTTAGAGTGAAGGCAGGGAGAAGGTATCTCCTGCAAACAGTCTTTAAAGAGTTTCATAAATTATTTATAACATACTGAAATGTACTGCTCTGTTAGCCAAGAATGTTGCCTAATATGGAAAAAAGTACTCCATCATAGCTTCTGTCTGTCAGCAGAGAAAGATTAGCATTTACCATTAAGCAGTTAGATAGCATGGTACTCAGTAAAGATTTCCTCTTTTAAGAGAGGAAATGCTCTTGTGTCCTAGTCTTAGATATAAGAACGTTTCCACCAGACTTGGAGACTTAAACAAACATAGAGCAGCACTTCACTGAACTGTATGATCTGTACTGCAGTACAGAGGTCATACAGTGGATCTGCAGGTGCTTTCAGTATTAGTCCTCATACTATTTAATTCCACTCCATGGTGTATTTCTCAGATTATCAGTAGATATGTGAATAGATCTAACATGAAAGAAGATTGGAGCATTGAGAAACAGAGCACAAATCCATTAGCTGAGATGTTCAAGGTTCCAACTCCAGATTTCAACTCAGTTCTTCCAGTGAATTTTGAGAAATGATGTATAGGAAGATCTTTCACAGTATTATAGGGAATGAATACTGATGCAAAAAACAGTGCAAAAGTATAGAGATTAAAGTTTATACTGGATATAGGCACTATTTCCACATACAGCATTATATTTCGTATTGTGTCTTGTGAAAATGCAAGGTACAACCCAGAACATTAATGTTCTATAGCCGTTACATATTTATTAATAGGTGTTATTAAAAAGTACTGGAGAAATCCATGTGAAGACTTCCTCATATTATAACGAATGCCTGGACCATGAAACTGATTTCAGCTTTTTGAAGATCTGTTGGTATGATCCAGCATGGGATAACTGCTCAGTCCTCCTTTTGTGTGCAGGTTGGGCATTCCCAGCACAATATTATCATTTTACCCCTCAGAGTTGTTCTTCCACACCATATTCCTGCCACTGCTGGAAACTAATCATAGACAGCTCCCCGTATTTTGGCAAGGAATGGGTTATCTATTACAGTGTAGGATTCATCTTGTTGTCCCTGTTTCCAAATACTGAAAGAAAGTATGGCTTAACAAAATAACTTCTGCAGTCTGTGTTCTTTAAGGTGTCCAGCAGAATTTTTGGAGTATTTTTGTAATCTTATGTTAGAAGCAACCATTTAGGAGAATCTAGATTTTCAGCAAAAGCAAAATACTAAGCTATTGTAGTGATTAGCATACTGTTATATTTTCTCAAGAATATAATTAACTTTGTTATACCGAGGTGCCTAGAAAAATACACTGAAACTGTGTTTTGTTTTGTTTTGTGGGTTTTTGTTTTCTCTCTTTTTTTTTTTTTTTTAAAGACACAGCTGCCTACTAATTAGCAATGTGATTACCAGAACATTTACTAGAAAATCATAAAATACTTTTCTCTAGAAAATGTCTGTTGCAGCTAAATGGTGTGTCAGCTTCCAAATTATTCGACAAAATATTAACATAACTGAAAACAGCTTTTGTTTGGTTTT
Source organism: Excalfactoria chinensis (assembly GCF_039878825.1). Lineage (NCBI taxonomy): Eukaryota > Metazoa > Chordata > Aves > Galliformes > Phasianidae > Excalfactoria > Excalfactoria chinensis. Next base: position 27,852,833 of record NC_092828.1, on the reverse strand, counting down.
ATTTTAGTGTGTGTGTGTTTTCTTTAATACTTTATTTCTGGTTGGTTTTCTTGCTTTATGGAATCCAAACATGTGAACAGATGTTTCTTGAGCTAATAACTATATCCACTAAATTTATTACAACTTTCCCTCTCCGTCACATTCCAGTTCTTTTTTTTTTGCATTTTCTTGTAATGTCTCCAAATCCTGAAGACATCTATATGTAGTCTAAGATTTATGAGGCTGTTCAGGATGTGAGATATTATATTCCATGTTTTTATTTTTATTATTTTGCAAATTAAAATTTTATTATTATTATTATTTATTTTATTATTTTTAATTTGTTATACTGTCATTAGAGCTGCAGGATCTTGATAATTTTGGAAATACTCTAATATTTATAATGGCTTTTTCAGTGTTCTAGAAACTTCACATTTAAAAAATGCTTTACTTTATGTACTTGAGAACAGACATTCCACTTCTCTAAGCATAATAGCATGATGGCAGTTTTTAAAGCAGTTTCAAAAAAGCATTGTCACAGATTAAAATACTTTTCTTTCATGTTAGTTAAAAACAAACATCTTATGATGTGAAATCACATAAAAATCACACTTGAACATCCTCTGGAACTCAAGTAACTAAGGTAGAGACTTTCTGGATATTTCTTAAGTTGTGTGTATACAAAGAAGTAAAGAAATCAAGCACCGTTACAGAATGTACAGTTCAAGTTCAAGACAAGGGAAGAGCTTTGGGAGAATTTTGGAGCAGGTTCTGTGAGGACTGAAGCTGTCTGTGGGCTTACTGTCTGATTTCCAGTCTGACTGGAAATAGAAATTTCTGGTTAAAATGGTGAAGAAAAACTTGTCAGAGATTCAGTCACTTTCAGTATTTCCTTTTACTGCTTACTATGTGCTATTTCTTTTGCTGTCATTGACTGAAAATTCTAAAGACATGTACATATTATAATTACAGATTTATCAAATTTCTAAAATTATGGGTCTGCACATTTCTCGAATAAATAGTTAAATACTGGCTTCATTGCCAGAATACTCATTATATAGCTCAGTGTAGCAAACTGCCAGGAAGGTTTGATTATACAGAATAATTACATGACATGAGCATTGAAATTAGAAATGCATAATGTAAGATGTGATGATTATATCCAACATGGGACTAAATTGAATACAAAAAGCTTTACTGATCTGGAACAGATCCGTGTTGTATGGTCTAGGTTGCTCTGATCTTCTTTTCCATCTTGCTAAGCTTGAAAAAGCTAACAGTCTATCCACGTCTTTGTTAAAAATCAGCCAACAAGTTACTTTTTACTCACCAGATGTTTCTTGCTTTTGTGTCAATATGCAGCAATGAGAAGCAGAAGCAGGTGTCAGCACAGTTGGGAGCTAGATAATCTAGCTTATGTTTTAGATCTACAAAATAGGAATATTGTTATTTGATGACAATATACAATCCAATATGAAATTCAACAACCATTACACAAGAAAAAACAAAAGCCACCATCACAAAAGCAAAAAGAATTAAGGTTCTGTAACAAACTGAGAGGATCTAGTAAGGTTCACTTTACCTCTTTCACTGTCTAGAGATATTATGAATAAAAGGAAGTGTACCTGAACTTTCATTTTGAATACTTTAGGCTTGTTTTGTCTGACATTGATAATTTAAATTAAGGAGGAAAATTCAAATATTTTTCTCACAAAAAAAAATATGAGATAATCCATATAATTCTGATCAGCTCTTGCTTTCAAACTTATTTCATACGTGCACTAATGCATTATTTCTTTCACATTTGTCTTTGAAATAAAGCTTAAGTAACTAACAAGATAATTCAATTCCTTTTTCTAAGTCTTGGATGTTGTTTCAAGTTAAAAACCTGTAAAGATATGTCCAGATATGTCCTTATTCTTAAGAACAAAGAGGTTCCTTGGAAGATTTCTGATACCCTTTTTTTCATTTTTGGTTCCTTTAAACTGCAAATCTAATATTCTGTGTAGAATTTGCCTTCTTGAGTAACTTCTTACAAAGTGAGGTGAAGTATTAGAATAGGGTGCCCAGTGATGGGGTAAAGTCACAGTCCCTGGAGATGTTAAAGAAACATGCCAGATGTGGCACTGAGAGATATAGTTAGTGGGCATGGTGGTGATGGGCCAGTGGTATTTTCCAGTTGCAGTGCTTCTATGCTTATGTGATTCAATCACTCACTTGTTTCTAGTCAAATCTGACAAGTCAATCTAAGGTGCTTAGCTTGGAGAAGAGAAGGGTCCAGGGAGACCTCATTGCAGCCTTCAAATAGTTGAAGACATCTTACAGACAGGCTGGGGGACTGACTTTCTGATAGTGCTAGTACATGGGGGAATAGCTTTAAAAGAGAGTAATTTAGTTTAGATGTTAGGAGGAATTTTTTTCTCAATGTGGTGAGCCGCTGGCGCACAGGCTGCCCAGAGCGGTTGTGGATGCCCCATCTCTGGGGAGGCATTCAAGGCCAGGTTGGATGAGATCCAGGGCAAACTGATCTGGTGGGTGGTAATCTTGAACATGGCACGGGGGTTGGAATTAGGTTATCTTTAAGGTCCCTTCAAACCTAAGCCATTCTTTGATTGCCAGTTCCAAACCGTTATTTTCCCTGCTCAGTCTTCACAGACATATTCACTTAAATTGTTCACATAAACTTTGTCTCTGATATTTCACTGGTTATAAGATTATATAATCCACTCAGGTTTGCCTGTCTTTCCCTCTCATGTCTTAAAAACAAAAGTTGTTATTTTTCTGGATGAAATGCCTATTTTTTAATTTATTTTTTTTTTTACTCTGCCACAAAGGAAAATGCAATAGCTTTATTAATAATGAATAAAATTATAATTTCTTCTTAAGTCAAATGTAAATATCAGAAAGAGATGAAACAGATATATTTGTACTGTTAAATAGTTTAGAAATGGGGAGATAATAGCTTCCATGAGTTAACTGCTTCTGTTTTACTTATTAAGAATAACTTCAACAATTTATAAAAGGTAAATATCAAAAATCATAATCAAGTACAAAAAGAGAACAGCATTCTTTATTTAAGAATTTATTTATCTAGATGGCATGGTCTTGATGTGCAAACTACTGTAGATAACTGAAAATCTAGCTACTTATCCCTTGATTGTCCCATGATACAATAAGGAATACTTTGTCTACAGTAATGTTTAATTTAAACAATATCAGTACATGTAGGAAATACCTAAAAATCCCATTCTTTCCATAAACATAACAGGGGAAAACAAATATTTTTTTTTTTTTTATTATTCTTGTGCTTTAAAAACATCTGCAGCTCCTTTTAATTTCTTTTATACCTACATAATACGTAATTCTAATGGATTTTTAAATTCTTTTAATTAGAAATTCTCTTAACATCTTTAAATTAATTAATTTTTTTTTATCTTTCAGTCTGTCTATTTCTGAAGGCAATGCTTCAGTTTTATGAGTTTTTAATAGGTGTAATTTAAGACTACCTCAAAGTACTTCAAAAAGATGATTGATTCTTTAAAAATATTAAAAATGTTCTTCAAACTTCATAAGTTGTTACATGTCATTGACCTTTTTGTCAGCTTCTTCTGTTGTCTGACTGCTTTCTTACATTTTTTTAAAAATACCTCAAATTACCAGATTATGTTAAATGCGCAATTAATGTAAGAGCTCTGCACTCACTGTTTTGTTGTTGTTGTTGCTATTTTAACCACTTGAAGATTCTTATCATTTCATTAGATTTCCATTAGTAATGGAACAGGATTTATATATATATATATATATATATATGTATATATATATATATATGGTAACAGTTAAAGAAAACTTGTATCAGTGGCAAACAATTGTTTGAATGATTTGAGTGTTTAATCTCAGGCATTTAAAGGGAAAATTCACACATGAATGGAAGAAAAAATAAATAGATGCTATGTGTCTAATGCTTTTGCTAAAATATTTAAACCAGTGCTTTCTAAAGAAGTAAGACTGTGGAAGATTTTTCAGAGGGCTGGAGCATCTCTCCCTTGAAGAAAGGTTGAGGGTACCTGGGTACTGCAGCCTGGAGAAGGGAAGATTCCAGAGAGATCTCATTGTGGCCTTTCACTATTTTAAGATGTTTATTTAAAAAATAAAAATAAAAAAATGGAGAGTGACACTTTATATTGGCAGATAATGATAGGACAAGGAGAAATTTTTAAAAAGAGGGAAGATTTAAGTTTAGTGTCAGCAAAAGTTATTCACTTAGAGGTGGTGAGGTGTTGAAACAGGTTACTCAGAGGCTGTGGATGTCCTGTCTCATGGAGATGGTTCAAGGCCAGGTTGCATGGGGCCCTGGGTAGCCTGATCAGGTGGGTGCCAACCCAGACCATGGCAGGAAGTTCTGTGAGTAGGTGATCATTAAGGTTTCCTCCAACCCAAGCCATTCTATGATTCTATGATTTACAAAATGGAATATCTCTAAAAAGTATCTTTTCAGTATATGATCTGGTTACATGCAACTTTTTACAGCTAATATAAGTACATCCATTATAATTAAGAATTCTTCCAAAAGAGATATCATCCATTTCTTTTCTGGTTTTGTTAGTTTAATACTAAGCATGAATGCATATGGGGAATTAATGACTGATTCTGATCTTTATTCTGAACAGATATTTCTCATAAGCATTCTTTTCACTTAAAAATATCTTTTAAAAATATATTGTTGTTGATCAAATGACTGTAGACATCTACATTTATGTTTTATTATTCATAATAAATTCGTATTCCAAATCTGCAGTTACAGTTCTCAGCTATTTCCTGTGTAGACAGATCTGCTCAGATCACAATTTATTATTGCATCTCTTTCAGAAAATAACAAAGGAGTGCAGTAAGACCAAAAGCATGAAGCTTCATTTCAGTATTTGTATTTTATAGAAGAGTGGGTCTCAGACCTTGTCTTTTGTAATTTTGCTCACTATTACTCCACAAATTCCTTGGAATTGTCTGAATATCTCCATTATTAAGTAATAAATAGACCAATAACTAATAAACTAACAAACATAGAAGGTACCATTCTTCACAGCTGTAACATGACCTTCTTAATATTGATATTTGCATCCATCTTAGTAATGACCTTTTAAGATCTATCAAGAAGTATTAACATTACTGCATTGTCACTTTTTGTTTTACAGACAAGGCTGACTGAAGGATTATTAGGTGGCTTTTCCCCCCTTCCTGTGACCTAACTCTTCCTTTCTCCTTACAACTTCTTTACAAAGGGTAATGTAATGCAAACCAATCAGAAAAGTAAGATTAAGGTAACAAAGCTTCCACTCCTTGGAAGTACCTCCCATTATCAGCTTGAAGAGTTTGGAATATATCTTTCTTTTACATTTATTTGTGCAGGAAATTGGCCCTCAGCTTATTTTCTCAGAATTTCAGATGATCCCAAACAAATAACCGTTTCACTTGTTCATCCATGACCCACAAAGTCTAAGAGAGCATATGCTACACAGATGCTTTATGCATGCAGAGTAAATCTGATGCATGTAAAATATGTCTGAACCTCAGCACTTTTAGACCTATGCTGCTTTCCAAACTCTCAGTCTAAACAAATCTTTGGATATGCATTTTAACATGGAGTCTGGCAGCAAAAAGCACAAGAAAAAAAAAGCAAATGTATATATATAAATGTAATAACACTATGTACATCTGTAAAATCACTTATACCAAAGTAAAATAAATCAAAATGTATTCTAGATTATTATTATTTTTTGAACACAGAGTTTAATGGTTGTTCATAATATAGCTATAATCAGGAAGAATAACAGAAATTGAAAGGGGAAGATGCTCTATAAACAATGCTGGTCTTAAGGCAACCTTTCCTCAGTCCATTAGATCTTTGTGTCTGAAGGACTGATCAGCTGATATACTTTCATAATGATAATACCCCCAAAACCCCACAGTCTCTTCAAAATATCTGAGGCTTTTTCAAAGGATGAGTAAACAAAATTCTGTTTTTCTTAGTCAGATCAAAATACAAAATTTGGATCAGCAAATATTCAAGCCTCAGTTAAATGGAATGTTTGCTGAGACTTCTAGCCAGAGCACTCTGGAAACTCAATTATTAATGAGATGTGGTAAATCTTAAGTGCCTGAAAACTCTCCATATTTAATTTACTGGTGTCTTCTTAATCCATCATTCTGTACTAGCAAGGGAATAAAACCAATGATCTGAATGGTGCTTCTTTTGTATCTCTGATTTCTGTGAATGCTTGTTTTTCAATCACTAAATTAACTACTATATTAAGACAATGCTAACATACACAGATGTAAAAACCAATTAATAATACAACTATTTTTTCTTAGTATTTAATTTTTCAGCAGTCAGTGAACAAGGAGGTTTACTATAATTTAAACATGAATTGAAGTAAAATTATCATTGAGTTTTGTTTATTTGTTCATTATTGCTATTCACCCTAAAATATGTGTAGGTTATCCAAATTTCTGTAGTGAAGCAAAGGACAAGTTTCAGGAGCCTGTAAGTGCTGTAAGAAGTTTTAAAGTTTCTGAAATATTTAAGTATTAATTTAAAAACAAACAAACAAACAAAAAAACTTTTAATAGAGAATATTTTAAAATGATACATTAACACATCATGAAAGTGTGAAACATATTTTTAGCATATTTACCTCATTAAATTTAAGTCTGATCAGTGCAATGTTACTCTACATTATCCCTAGTTGATTTTAATGAATCATTAATAAGCAAAGTTTGAGATTCAAAGGAATTATTTTGTTCTTAGATGAACCACACTGTACTGAAATACCTTTGCTTCCCATCACCCCATCCTTCACTTCAAAACCAACACAGTTTCCTACTACTTCTCGAGCCATTCCTCTGTGTAAGCCTCAGATAAACATAAGCTAATTCCTTTTACAGATAAAGAAAGGAGATATTGAAAGCTGTAACAATTTACATTACAGAGCACCATTTGTTAGACACTTCAAGCACATGATTTTCCTGAAATACTCTAGCAGTGTATGTTACTCTTCCAGTAAGGATTACTGAACTTTGAATAAAGTGTGACGCATAAAGTGGGATATTCTCTGTATATTCATTTGCAGTTCAATTCAGTTGAATATTTTTCAATCAGGGTTTTTTTGTTAGTTTTCTGTTGTTGTTTTGTTTGTTTGTTTGATTGATTTTTATTTATTTTTGGGCACTTTCTTCTGCTCAAATAAAAAGTTTAGATAATCATTCACCAAGACCTTCTGTTTTGAAGAAAAAATATATATGTACTGTCAGGATTATTGTACCCCCATGTAACTACCAATTACCTTTTCCTTCCATAAAGAGGAATTTGTTATGGAAGAATGAAGTGCTTGATATATCTCTGTATTGAAAATCTGGTGTACAAAATATTATTTTCTCTGAAGCAGACCTTCCTAAAGTCACTGACATTTGTTTTGGTTTGGTTTGGTTGTTTGGTTTGTTTTTCCAAATAACTTCTGTAGTGGATGGTTCTCCTTTACTTCAAGAAAAAAAATTAAAAAAATCAAGTGCTTATGTTATTTTATACTGCAAGTTAAAAGAGAAATCTCTTTTACATACAGGCATAGATTGAGGTATATCAGATTATTGTTAAGGTACAGTAGCTTTTTCAAGAAGAAAGAAAACAACAAAGCAAGATACTTAATGGCAGAGGCTCTCTTGTACAACTGAAAAAAAAAAAAGAATATTTTGAAAGATAGCTTTCAATTCTTAGGCAACAGAATTCAATTTTGATAAACCAAGAATTTGTAACAATAGAGTTACAATTGTCTGTTGTTTTCTATAAGCAATAAATGACAAAAAATCAATAAAACCTTGTCAAAGCTACTTTTAAAAGCTCATACATACAAAATGGTAGTTCCAACATATATTTAATACTTGTATGTAGCTAAGCCCCTAATTGAACAACTTAGAAACGTGCTGCGTAGATCAAGGCTGCAAGAAAAGAATATTACTTTTTTCATGCGAAAAATTTGACAGTCTAACTACAGCTCCTCCAGTACTGTATAGCAATAGAGACAGAAATCCAGAGACAAGAAATACAGGGAGAGTGTTGAAAAAGATTTAAAAGTATTCTCTCAAAGCTACTGTCTTACACTTAATGTATATCTTTTCCTAGAAATTTCTGTACCTGACAAAAGGAATAAATGATTTCATCAATTCCAGTTAACATTTGCACAGCTGTGAAGTGTCCAATGACATCATTTTACTTCCAGAAAAGTGTAAAAGGGCACACAGATTATCTTTGTTTTTATTTTTTCAAATATTTAAATAAAATGGAGCTTTTTTTTTTTTTTTTTTTTTTTTTTCACACAAAAAGGCTTGATCATTCAAAACTCTCTGTTCTTTCCAAGTGCTGTGCACATTATTTTAAGCATATTTTAAATCAATCATGATTGTTTTCACAGGAACTGCACCAAATCCTCTCCTTTTGTCAGTGTGTTTCCTTTCTCAAAAGTAATCTGAATTCTAGAAAGTACTTTGCTCCTGCTGCTAGGAGCATGTCTTGCAAATAAAACCTTCTTATATTGTAAAAGACATCTGTAAATCAAGACTGGGCTCAGTGAAATTTCACTGAACTACAACTGCTAAGATGGCCCTGTGATTTATCCAATATTTACTGAGCTGTTCAGTTGGCAGAACAGAGACCTCGTTCTGGCTTGTGAGTGTTTGAATCTTTTATCTCATTAAATCAGAGTGTTCTTGACACATGAACCATAGACAAACCCAGCAACTCAAAATTCAATGAAAATTCATTGCTGTTTCCTGTTTCACAATTATAATATCAAGCAATGAATCAGTACAACTTCACTAATAAATATATTTTAATTTGCATAGATTATTCAGAGTTAGGAGTAGCCAGTGGTAAATATCTTAATAAAATTCTATTGTTAGCCCAGCAGATATCAGTGGAAAAAAAAGAGATATGCAAGCCTGGGTAGTAGAAGACATGTTCAGGGAATATGGGGAATTTATTTGACTGGAAGGGTTTTGTGTGTGTGTGTGTCTGTTTTTGTTTGTTTTGTTTTTGATTGTGTTGTTGCTGTTTTTTTTCTTTCCTTCCCATCTGCTAATTCATTATGTGTCTTTTATTTCTTCTTTGGTTATAAGTCCAAGTGAAAGAAGCTTTCCGGTTTTGCTTTCTACCAGCCTACAGTTTACCAGTGGCCACTGTCTTGTTGGTTTTTCAGGTGGATATTGAGTATTTTCTCCTGTTTTAAAGATATCAAGTATTCTCTCACCCTTTCACCCTTCTGTGAAAAGATAACCAAGATGAAAAAATAAAAATACACAGAGCCAGTTCTGGGTTAATTACATGGCAGAACTGAGGTAGCTAAACTCTTTATAGGCTGTAAGCAAATTTATTGATATAGTATTTCAGCTTGCCACACGTAGTGGAAGATTACTGGTCTTTGCAGGAGATTTTCCTAAGATCTGAATGTAACTTGAAAATTACAGCTAAAAATTAAATCATGAATAAAATAGAAAATGACATAGCAAATCTGTCTGTTTGTTGTAGCTTAAAGATATTAAGAAGGTGTCAAAGTGAATGCAGGGAAGAAAACTCTTCTGAAGGTATAAACTAGTAAAACTCTGAAAAGAAATGAAAACTGGGAGGAAAAAATCACCCATCAGAATAAGAACTATGAAAGCCTCAATAGCTTCTGACTGTAAGATGTAAGTAATGTAATTCCATAATCATGAAATACTGTTGGAATGTGTTCTTTTAAGTCCTATATCTTTTGTAAGGCTCAGTTCAAAGACAGGCCTAAAATATTTGCAAAATATCCTGTACTCCATTTTTACCTCAAAGGTAAAAGCCTGGGTGCTACCAATATTGCCAAGCAAGATTTCTATTTATTCAGGCTTTGCATGTTTTAAAGTGAATGTATCTGAGGTCAGGTTATAGAAACAAGTATGAAACATCAAGCATTATAGTTTTCAGGAGAGGAATACAGGGTAGTGTCTCCACATGGGATCTGAGAGACACCAGAGTGCTGATGTGGAAATAGGAAGGCAGTCAACACAAAGATGGTAGCCCCAAGGGTCCAACAATTGTCAGTGAATGCATCTACCAGAAGTGAGATTATGCTTCTGCTACCGTGAAGCTGAAGCAGGTCTGATTTTACACAACCATTTCCTACACTCACAGACTCCGATGCCTGAAGCATTTTATGTTGTTCTTTTCACAGGGGAATTGAGAAAGAGGAAATGAGGCCACAGCTAAGCTGCTGTAAAATGTGAATTTTTGTTACTAGTCTTTTGCTACAAATCGTTTCCTGGATGTTTATTAGAAGATTGCTAGAATTAAGAAAGAGAGAAGAAAAAAAAAACAAAGATGAAGGAGAGGAGAGGAGAGGAGAGGAGAGGAGAGGAGAGGAGAGGAGAGGAGAGGAGAGGAGAGGAGAGGAGAGGAGAGGAGAGGAGAGGAGAGGAGAGGAGAGGAGATTGTAACAGGCCTCTGCATACCTTTTAAAAATTAAATTGAAAAGGAATTTAAATTTACCAGAAGTTTCTCTGTCACTTTGATTAATATTTCTGCTTGTATATACTATCAATTCATTTACCGAGGTCAGAGTGTCCATGGGGATGATTTTGTACATACAGAAAACATCTGTTCTGAGGCCTGCTGATGTTTCAAAAAGGTTTGTTAAGATGTACTCTCCATTGACCTCTGTAGTAAATTATGAATATTCGCAAACCAGAGTGCAAAAAAGTCCAGCCTAACAGAATTAAAAAGAGAGTGTGAGTGAAATTTCCCGTGATCTGCATAATTATACAATTTCAGAGTAATTATTACAGAAATGCCAGCTGAGATGATTCACTGTGCAACAATTATAATCTTAGAATCCCAGTGCTGCCAACATTGCTTTAGCACATACAGAAACTTTCAAAAACACAGTAGTGTGACTATGATTTTCACACAATATTGCTCACAAGGCTTTAAGGTAGATGCCAACAGAAACCCATATCTGAGTAGCAGAGAGCATTTGGGCAATGAACTTGAGAAATAATATTTCCTGTTTTATTTAATCATTGTCTCTACAGATCCCTAAACTCCTATTGTGTGAACAAGAAAAGTTTTATGCTAAAACGTTTTATGATTTCTTAGTTTAAATATTAATTAGTAGAAAATGGAAGAAATTTTTTAGTTCAGTCTTTCTTACAGATAATTTAGTAACCCTTCTGTCATCATTTTTATAAAATCTTATTAATACAAATATACTGGCACATAGTTATTTTGCTCATTACATAAATTAAATGTCATAATTAGTCATGATTATTTAAGTGTTCTCTATTATATTATAACTTCATGTAATATCAAGATCTTGATATTAAAGGGAAAAACGGCGCTTACTAATAAGAAACTACATTCTTTAGACTTCTCTCTATATTTATTAGATACACTCTTAGTATACCTGAATAGAGCCAATGTCTGAAGGATATTATGAGCAATAAAGAATCGCTTATGTTGCCTCACCAGTGTAAACAAGAGGTGTAAAAGCCTTTAGAGTTGTAGTGGTACTACAAACTCAATTTAATTGTAAATATTATCATTCGTACTCTTGACTGTCTTTGGCATCACACTTATTAAAATTTTCTGAAAAAATATGCAAGGCTGTTCAAAAAAGAGAGAAAGAGAGAGAGAAAGAGAGAGAGAGAGAGAAAGGAGGGAAGGAAGGAAGGAAGGAAGGAAGGAAGGAAGGAAGGAAGGAAGGAAGGAAGGAAGGAAGGAAGGAAGGAAGGAAGGAAGGAAGGAAGGAAGGAAAGAAGGAAGGAAGGAAGGAAGGAAGGAAGCGAGCAAGCAAGCAAGCAAATGTAAACAGATTTTTCAGTTACATGTAGACTGACAATCCACTTTTGTAAACCCTGCACATCCTCCTATGTATTGAAATCATTCATATTTGGAAGCACTCTTAATGGTTGTTTTTTCTAAGTTGTTTTTTTTTCAGAGCTTCAGATTAGAAAGAACCAACCACATTCAGTCTGTGACCTAAGATATGTAAGATTAAGTCTCATTATTACTGACAGTGAATCAATTTACTGGTAATTATTATATGACTTACTGTTTTATTATATGAGACACATCTAGCTCATTCACTACATAGTAAATTACCACTGCAGAAGGATTTGCCTTAATAGAGCGTGAAAAAAATGTAACATAAATATTCCAGAGAAAAATATATGTTACTTGCAAATTCACTTCAAGTTTTGACAGGAATTATGCGGAGCTATTCAACAACAAGAACAAATTACCGAGCATTTATTTGAAAATATTTCAGTATGCTGTAGTGGGACCATATTTTGTCTTCTTATAGTAGATGTTACTATTCACAAGACAAATACCAGAAAATAGATTGGAGGATAGTCAGACAAAGATGTGTTCTGCACAACTAAGAATGTTTTGGCAGCCACGATACTTTACTGTCATTCAGAATTCTATAGCAAAGATCTTGTGATTCATTGTCCATTTATTCTTCCTTACAGGTGTCTAAGAATTCTGTTACACCATTCCCACTCCTACAAACCTTCATTCTGCAAAGCTACAGGTTTCCAATCTAACATGATCACCATTCATTTAGTGATCCCAGATAAATACCTTCTTCCACCGCCTTGATAATGGCATCTACTACTTTTGCAATGAGCTTATTTCCTTAGATTACCAGATATAAATATTATTACCAGATATATATTTAGAAACCTATATCTCACCTTTAAAACAAAATCTGATCAAAATTATTATTTAAATTTAATTTAATTTTACTGAGATTTTTCATTTACTCTCTCAGAAGGTGTGTTTGTTCAGACTTACACAAGGCAGCCCACCTACTGAGAGAAATGAATAAATAGGTAGTTTTAAACTATTTTTTTAAAGATATTTTGATGATCAGTAAAAGTCGTAGGAAAGGATGAAAACTCAGCCATCACAGGGCAAATAAACATAGATATGTAGCAGGCCCGTGAGAAGGAATCAGAGGTGTGGTTAGAGAATCTGCTGCAATTGCAGTTGAGCTGGATCATGAGAATATTTTACCAGGCTTGTATTTTTCTCTTCCTAAAACAGAAGAAAAATCATTGCTTTGCCTGACAAATAATATGAACATGTACATTCCATCTGACATATCTGTATAACTGACTAATCAAGATAGTTTGCATATATATTTTAATAATGTGCATTGGTTGGTTTTAAAAAATAGCATTTTTATAGAAATAAATCAGGGAGAAACTACATGGGCACTGGTACTGCAAAGTGGTCATATATGGATGAAAGACAGCCAAAAACATCTGAGAGTACGTGGGGATTGTAACCTTAATGCAATTTGGCTGTAAGCACTCCTAAACAACATAGATGATCAAATATCAACATACAGTTCTACCAGAATATTTCACCAGAAGCAGGGTCCTTTTGTTCACCTATACCATGAGGCAGATAAAGGTCTAACTAGCTATAAAATATATTGTTGTTGTTTTTTTTTTTTGTTTGTTTGTTTGTTTGTTTGTTTTAGTAGACTTTTAAAGAAACCTGTAAGTTTTGGACTAATTCTGATTTTAGCATGAACAAAAAATTGTATTTATTTTGCTAGAGATTTATACTTGAGTCTGATATGCATGTCTTCAGACCAGGGCTCTGATTTGGATGACATTTATCACCTACTGTAAATCACTCAGAAAAAAATAGCCATAAGAAGAGTCTGAATTAAAACATGAATCTAAGATACCTTTAATGTCCCATGGCGGTGACCATCTGTAGCCATTAACCAAATTACTCGGTTAAAAATTATTATTTCAAAGTTCAAAAATACCTGAAATTTTTCTGTTCTTAGAAAGTGTCTATTCCCTGATTATTTTAGCATAATCATAGCCTTTATGTGTGTCTACTTGCAGTATATTTCTTACAAGATGAGCATGTCCACGAAAAATACTGAAATTCTGTCATTTAGTGGAACTGGTTGAACATGCAAATATTCAAGACTACCAACACAGTAGTGCTACATCTAGTACTTAATAGACCTGTAAAATCCTCAGGACAGATTTGACACTGTAATAGAGAAGACAGAAATGGCAGTTAAAGTTTAGTGAGGAAATGGTAGGAATTTTTCAAAGTCTGAGCTTTCATTCATTAGTGAGCATTCCTCCAAATCAGTTCAAATATAGTAGTTTAGAACAAAAACAAATTTTCTTGTTTTAAGCAGAAAATTGTATTCAATTTTAGTTAAGACACAATGTCATGTTTGTAGATTCAAGAATTATTCTCTATTCCTATGTCACCAATGAGTGATACCAGTAGAATAATTTCTGGGATACCAGTAGAATAATTTCTGACCTTATTTTAATTGACAGAGTGGAACATGCTCTCTCCTGCTGACGTGCCACTAGCATTGTGAGTGACATCTGTATTTTAGCAGCTCACAATCTTACTGTATTACTAATATTGTTACGAGTCACACATTATGATACTATTTACTGTGCTATCCATTGACTGCAAGTGGTTTAAAGTGAGAGTATTGAGAAGTTTAGGTAAAAAAAAAAAAAAAAAAAAAAAAAAAAAAAAAAAAAAAAAAGCATAACAACAACATTTGCATATATCAACTGAAATCAACTGAACCAAAGAAGCCAAAGAAGGAGGATGTAGAAGACTTCTTTAAAGAATTTATTAACGTGGATGGAAATTTGTTCTTGATATGTAAACATTCATCTTTCCTACATTACAGTAAAATACCCTTTATATCAGAAAGTTCATAAGTATAATTTCAAAGGCAGGAATTCAGAGGGAGCTAAGTGTATTTCTGAACTGTGTATAGAACAAAATCCTATTTAAGTATGAAATAGCTCTGTAGTTTCTGTGAAAAAAAACTTCCATACTGTGATACTGATGGAGTGCGTTCAGCAGGCAGCTCTGTGTTCACTGAGGTCTGGTACTTTCCAACATCTGCAGTGCAGCTCAGCTGCACAACTGAGGTGAATGCATGGGATGAGTCATTTTTAACAATCACTATCCAGTTTTTCACCTAGCACTGCTTCCTTAGTGCAATCTTCAATTTAGCTTCTGAAGCTGCCAAGTTATGACATGAGAAGTATATTCTGGAAGTGGTGATGCTGACTTCTTTTGTCATTATTCTCTGAGCATCTTCCTCAGAAACGTTTCTCTGAAAGCACCTCTTAAACATTGGAACAGAAGGTTTGGCATCATCTATTTTCTCTTTCTTGTCCAGACTACTTATTCTGATGTAAACTATGTGGTATAGTCTGGAAGCAAATTTTAAAAAGCATCTTTCTGACCCACTTAGATACAGACCAAAGAAAACTTTGCCAAATGGTACAGCTTTTCCAAAACTTCTTTTTCATTTGTAGTTCATAGCTCATCCATTTCTGAGGGAAGGTGAATATACAACATATGCTCTGAAAGTAATGCCTCCTGTTTTATTATTATTACAACATCAGAGGTGGATGTTGGTGGCATGGCAGTAGTGGTTGAACGTTTGCACCAGTATTCCATTACATTTTGTTGCTGTGTGACAGATGGAAGCAGAAGGGCAGTCTGAAAAAATGGCATCTGACATGGAAGTGCCTTATGAAGAAAAGGCGTGTCACTGAATTCCTCCAAGTAGAAAAAATTGCACTCATTGACATCAGTAATGTTCATCTCAGAAACTGATTTTAATGACTGAATGTTACTTCATGCCTCATAATGTCACTTCCAAGCTAAAACAGGGGATGCCCTCTCTCTCTAATTTTCATGTCAGTTTAGTAGTAAAATAAATCTAATTAAAAGTGGTGATGCATCATTAATATGTTTCTCTCTATTCAGAGCCCTGGATTTAAAGTTCAAATTTGATTTTTATGCTGCGTATGATTTTTAACTAATTTTCCTCCCCTTTCATCTTTTCTTTTGGTGGTAAAAATAGACATCTGGCCTAAAACAATTCTATCACACAGCATTTGCTGAGAATATGTGACACGAAATGCATCAAATTTACTATTGTATACAATGTATATATGTTCTCTTCATTTTTTTTTTTTGTCTCAGAACAGTTCCTATATTTGAGGATGCGAAAATACACATAATTACAAAAGTCTTCTACAGAGACTAAGGAAAACATTGGTATTCAAGAAAAACAGTTAACTGTTGTCTAGAGAAGGGAAGATAGACACCAGTTGAATCTCTATGCACTTCAAAATTGTTTAGTTAAACAAGAAAAAAGTAATTTGGCAGCATTTTCTGCATTCTGAAAATACCAGGTTGTACGTACTGAAAATACCAAGATACTTCATCCATTGTCAGATGCATTCATCTTTTAAAAATAGGTAGATATTTAAACTAGAAAATCTATGTGATATTTGAAAACACTACATATTCACTGAAAAAGAAAGCTAACATTTTTACATTTATTAATTTCCCTTCATTCAGATGAGGTAATTAAATGAATTTGCATGTTACTAGTCCCTCTGAAACTCAAGATCTTAGCATGTAATATTCAATCAAAAATCAAAGCTCTGGTGTGACAGAGATTGAACAGAAATGGGAAAGCCATTCCCCAGAGTGTCATTAACTGAAATTTAAGACATTTAATAAATAATTAAGTGAAATTAAAGAAATATGAGCTAGCTACAGCCATCACCCAAAGGTGTACCCTATGCAATGGCTCTAGCATCCTGGAAAAACAGAGCCACTGTCTTGTAGTTGGTGGCTTAGGCTCTGGGAAGTTGGTCTCAGTAAGGCAACACAGATTCGGGATCCCTTGATGGGGGGAAAAGATAACCTACAGTCCAATCCTGCTGTTCCTTACATGTCCTAACATTTCTAGTAGAAGAATATTCAATCTATTACATTTTTTCCTTGTTTTTTAAACAGGGACAAAGTCTGAAGTTCATCATATGAGTTCAGACCATTATCAGCTTTTATGCAATAATCTAGGTATTAGAAACCAGTAGACTTTATAGTAGGAGAGAAAAGAAATACACAGTGAAATAAGGTTGGGACTAGGACGTGGGAAAGGAAGGTGTTTTCCTTATGTATATATATATAAATTGCTTTTATTCTTTCTTTCTTTTTTTTTTTTTCCTCAAAACTTGAAAGAGTAATTTAAGATATATGTTAATTGAAATGAAAAGAAATGAAATTCCCTGGGTTGAAAATGTTCTGTGCTCAACAGATATGTTATACAGACTAGAAGCAACTATAACAGTGGTTTCAACATCCATAAGGGGCACTCTTGAATATTAAATTTAAATGTCAACAGAGATCAGTCTCTCACAGATTTCCATGTTGTCTGTGATGACTTGGTTTCAGTTTGGATCTGCAAAATTGCTTAAAAAGCTCACACATATTCTTTTCATTTTAACACATATCACTTTCAAGTGATCATATATTCCTTAAGAATGAAAGCTATTTAAGTGGAATTTGTTTTTTGTTTGTTTTAAATTGTTTTACTCCTTTATCACAAAAACACAAATTTATCCAAGAGAGCTAGCAAAAGGGAAGAAAAAAAAAAACAAACAAATAAAAAATAGATAGAAAATGCCGTTAAGAAAAATAAGATAACTTAATGAAGAGTTACATGAAAACTTAAATTTTTAAGCCAATGTCAAATAAATATACAACAGAAGAGAATATTTATTTTTATTACAAGGAAGTGTTAATTTTGAGCAGCATTTGAACAACCTTTTGAAACTAATATAATTACTTTAACATCTTGAATGTTATAACATGAGAAAATGTGAAGAACACCTCTAAAACTGTATAAACCAATCTATAAATGGATAATAATAATAATAATAAGCATAGGAGGTTGTATTGCCTGTGCAGAGAACTGACCTGCATGAAATCTTAATTCCAATTGGCCTAATTCTTGACTGAGAAAGTTAAATTAATGAGATGCATTTCTCTGATGCTCATATTTATTTAAATCAAAGAATTAAAATTTACCACATCAAGTAGGTCATTTAGGTAATTAGAATTTGCACTATGAGTCAGTTCTTTGTGTTCCAACTTAGTTATCTTCAAAAGGACATTTTAAGGATTAATTGATAAATTCTGTACACTGCTTAGTAATATCTTTGTGACAAGATGCATAAATTAGTGCTGTTTTGCACCAAGCAAATGTCCCTCTCTTCTGTGCTGGTGAGCACAGAGGTTACTTCAGACCTCACCTGAAGTACTCCATCCTAATATGGATGTACAAGATCTCTCAGCACAAGAGAGATGTGGACCTGCTGGAGAAGGTCCAGAGGAGGACCATAAAAACAATCCAAAGGATGGAACATCTCTCTGAGATGTTGATCTCTGAGATCTCTCTGTGAGAGCTAAAACTGTTCAGTCTGTAGAAGAGAAGGCTCTGGGTAGATCTGATAATAACCTTTCATTACCTAAAGAGGGGCTGTGACAAAGAAGGGGACAGACTCTTTGGCAGGATCTTTTGTGATAGGACAAGAGGAAATAATAGTTTCAAACTTAAAGAGGGGAGATTTAGATTGGATATAAGGAAAACGTCTTTTATAGTAAGAGCAGTGAAGCACCAGAACATGTTGCCCAGAGATGTGGTAGATGCCCCATCCCTGGAGACATTTAAGATCAGGATGGACTAGGTTCTGGGCAACCTGATCTACCTGAGGTATCCCTGTTCATTGCAGGAGAGTTGGACTTGATGGTCTTTAAAGGTCTAAATGATTCTATGATTCTAGAGTAATACTTAACAGTTATAACACAAACAATTTTAGAGTCTTGGCTGACCTGTAGATAATAGGTGATTTGCATGAGATAATATGAGAGTTGCATGAGATAATAAGAGATTTGCCCTCTCATAACTGCACTAGTGGCAGAACAGTCACTGATTCCCTTTAAAGAGACATATCTTTTCCTCTAGTTCTAAGCCCCAGCCACTGTAAAAGGGTCAGGATAAGTAAAAGGAAAATTGGTGGCGCATATTTTGGGCCACCCACATACGACTTCATTAGGAAGCCATGTACTGAGAGCTAAAAAAAAAATGGCACAGATTACCTTATGAATTTTTAAACATAACCAGAAAACCTAAAGTTTTGTATATTCAATTTTCTGATGAGTGTTTGTTACACTGAGTCATTGGAAAACATGCATTAAAAAGGATATATATCAGGAGCATACATGTTGTGCCCAGTACTTAACTCTCAATAGTCAGTGCTAAAAGGGACCCACAGTAACTTGTAATTAGCTTTGGCTGGTTTTAAAGTTGTCCCACAAATAAGCAGATAACATTTGTAGGAATCAGTTTGTAGAAAGCAGTCTTACATTTTGCAGCCATAATGAAAGACAAGGTTTCCATGGAAAGCTGTCTAGTAATCAGACAACTAGAAAGAAAAATTTAAAAATTTCTGAAAAGTAACTAATGCTCTGTTAGAGACACGTTTGCTGCAAACAGCAGGTGACATACCTCAAACCCAGAGTACTATGGTCTAAATAGGTAAAACATTCAATGGGAATGCATTATCCTTGCTTTAAATTCTTGGAAAAGAACTATATAAGAGCAATGTCAAGAAATCTGCTCAAGGTCATGAAAAATGTTCTGCTAAAGATGAACAGCGAGTATAGATTTCATATTCCTGGTTGAATTCTTAAAATATAAAGCCAAACTAACTTGAAAAATCCTTGATCATTGTAAAGTAATTAAAAAGTAATTGTTTTATTGCATTTGTTTGTCTCAAAGGCAAAAGATCTCAAAAATTGCAAGGCTTTTCCATTATACAAGATCACATTATTAATGTTTATTATCATTGTAAAAAATAAAATGCAACAAGAAATGAAAGTATTCAGGATTCTGTGAGGTTGTTTTTAGCTAAGGCTGTAGGCATTAGAGGCTTAGAAAAACCTTGAGTTTTGCTCCACAGGTGAATTGTGGTGGATTACCAGTGTAACTAGATATGGAAGCAGTGTTCTGCAGGGAATTCTGTTGCATTAATAACCATGAAGTGTTTGATTAGTATCTAATATGAAACAAACAAGAAAGATATGAGATCTTGGTCTGACTTTCTGAGTGTAAATACCTTTGGCAATTTATTTATAGCATCTGATTAACCAACCACACTTTTTCATTTACTTAAACAAGGTTATCTTTGTTCCAGCTTAATCCCTTGTTTTAAAACCATAATAGAGATCTGAACAAAACTGTTTCATTCATTTGTTTATTGTCAAAACCTGTTGTGATACAAACAAAAGAGACAGCACTGAAGTTCTTCAATCTAGCCCAGGTAGAAGATAATTCTAATAAGAGCCCTGGAGTTGCATAATATGGGAATAATTCCTTTTTGTGTCACTGCTATAGGACAGCTAATGCAAAGGAGTGGAAATATCTTTGGGAAAACATTAATCACCTTTGTGTTTAGCAAAAGATCCTATCTTGTATTTCTGTGCATCATCTGCCATCTCTACTTAACTATACCAGTTTTAATAGTAAAAGAGGTAAAATAATGAACATTTACGGTTTGCAGTAGAAAATCACCTTAAAATGCTTTTTTTCTTTAAAGTGTTATTTAAGTACAACTTTTTCTTAAGAGGAGTAAAATGGTATTGTATGAATGTAAGTTTTCTACTGACATGGTAAAACACAAAATGAATTCTCTGTTTAAGACAAGTCTACTCAGCATTGCGGTAGATATACCTCTGAACTAATTTGAGTAAAATAAATCAAAAAGCAAACAGATCAAGTCAGATACAACACCAAATGAATTATTTTATTGTCTGGATACTTTGTGAGATGCAAAGCATCTGGCAAGCAGCGTTGAAAAGTCAAAATGCTGGCTGGCATTTCAGAGATCATGTTCTTGTGATAGGAATCTTGCTCTGATTTCTTCACACTACAGCCTACACAGTATCTTCAGTGATTTGTGGTAAGGCTGATCTTGCCCTGTGGGTCTTGCTTCTACCACCCTGTTCTTCTAAACACAGTCAAATACTAATGAAGAAATAGCAAAATTCAGGAGGAAATAAACATCCTTTAGGCACCATGTTCCACAGCAATACTAGATAGGATGAAATGTTCTTAGATTGTTAATATCAAAGAGGACAATAGCCAGGTGGTGAATGTTGTTTCCCTGTAATTACAGTTAAAAGCAATCTGTGATGTTCCAGGGCAGCAAAACGTTTTCTATGGTATTTGTGTACTCGTTATCAAGGAAATATTAACCCACTTTAATGAGTCTTACTTGAAGCTGTTGCTAGAAGCTCCATGCTGTTATCCATATGGTGGATGCCTTCCATTAAAAATGTTCACTGTGAACTTACTGTTCCAGGAATCTTTGGGATTTTATTCTTTTCTTGTCCATAAGGCCCACTTGGCCTCACTACAGAATTTTTATGAAACAGGCAAAAGAGTAGAAGCAACTAAGGATGAAGTTTTAGTGAAAATGTGCATTCACAGGAATTCCATTGGCTTTGCTAGGCTTATCTTGGCTAAAAACAGAATTTCATTAGCAGTTTTAACACGCGCTGCTGTTATACACCCAAACCAAGATCTATTATTAGAACACTTTCCTGTCAGTGGAAAACTGGGATAACTGCTTGATCCTAGTCAGGAAAATTGGCTCCAAGCTAGTGGTTTTGGGGGACCAGGATTTTACTCCTGGTCTATAATAATCATTAATGTCATTTTAGCTTGCAAAGAAGTAAAACTTCATACCTTCTAGGTGTTAATATTTGGAAACTACATTCTTAGCTGTTGGGTCGTATTTTCTTATTACTTCTCTATTTTTAAATTCATATTATTATTACTATGCCGTAAAATAAATAAGGATTTTCTTTTTAGCTGTGTATACCCTTCAGGTGATATTTATTCTTTTATCTTCTCTAATCATCATCTAACATATTTACTACACATATTTACTTCTGTAATCCCTCCTCATCAGTCAACACTTCTGTCTCATTAGAATACATGTGTTCAAAGATCTCATACTACTGTTCTTCAAACTTACTGCATAGTTAAAATGCATGTGCCACTAAAGGACAGCAAAAGTTAACTCTGGTAAAATCATTTACTGAAGTGAAATATATTGTCATTCTTTTCTGTCTTCTTTTGTCATCATTTTTTGGTTTCCTACTTGATTTGTTATTTAGTTGTTTGGGGTTGGTTTTTCCTTTTTGGATTTATGAGTTTCTGTGTTGCCTTACTTTTAATCTAATTTGTTTGATTAATGAATTTGATACATACATCTGCACTTAGAAAATTATACGCTTGAAAGCAAAGTAGCTTTTGACTCCCACTCATCAGTTCTCACCCATTCTTATTGAAGAGAGGCTCTGATATTTAACTTTTAGGCTTCAGATCCTGAAATTTTTGATGTTTTAGGGGACATACAGGCTGGAAAGACTCCTCCAATGAGTGTCTGAGCATTGGAACAGGCTGCCCAAGGAGGTGATGGAGTCACAAGATACATGTAGATGTGGTACTTGGGGACATGGTTTAGTGGGCAATACTGGTGGTATGTGGATGGTTAAACTAGCTGGTCTTGGAGGTCTTTTTTGCTACTTTAATGACTGGATTTCTCATTTAAGTATCAGTTAAGAGTGGTTTCTCCTTATCTTACACATGTACATGTGCATATATTTGAACAGTAAAATATTTATCAATTTATGAAAAGAAATACTTAGATAAAATATTGTACAGACTCTGTGGTGCATTTCATAGCTGGCCAATTGTCCAGTATTGGTAAAATAGCAGCCTGTAGCAAATAAAACTTAGACATATGAAACTCCCACAGGAAAAACAACACAAAAGAATTCTGGTAATATTGAAATTTTGAAAATTATTAATGATATTAATAATTTTATTTATAATATTAATAATAATAACTTGTTAATACAAGTTAGGCTTACTCTTTAATAATAATGTAGAAAATATTGGTCATATAAAGAAGAAAAATAAGAAAATTAATGCAATGCAGTGTTTTCTCCTAGAATAGTAATTTCTGTATTATTAAACTATTTCCACTTGCTGGCACTATGAAAATATGCCTTGGTGGTGATGGCAAGACTAAAGTGAGTATGAAGAAAAGCAGTATTTCCATAGAAATAAATAAATAAATTCTATCTTCACTTTTTCCCAGAAAGAAACAGAGATTTCTGTGTTGTTTTTTTTGTTGTTTGTTTTGTTTTTTTAATGCATGCATTATAAAATTACCTGAATGCAACAACGCAACATTTTTTGCAACCCAGTAAAATTTGTATCAGTAACTTCTTTTGCATCAGATATAACTGGAGATAGTGAAATAAAGAATTAAATGATTTCTCCAGATTCACAGAAGTCATGCATTAGAAACTTTATGAAACCAGTTGAACAGATTTTTGAGTTTAATTCAGTAAGGAAGCTGGAGATGCAGTATGAATTTGTAACACAGTAAGTAACCTGTTTCCCCAATAAAGCCTTGCATGCTGTTTGTATATTTTCGACAATACATTTATTCATATTATGTAAGTGATTCTAGGAACATGGACTGATAGCTCAAACTCTTTTCCTTCAGGAAGCTTTCTTGTAACACATGAATAAAATTTTATTTTTCTTTCTTGCTCCATGAAGCTGTGCAGAAAATGTTACAACAGGAAATGTCTTTCTCTTCTCATAGCTTGAAAAGCCAAATAAATAATTTTATTATCTTACTTAGGAAAGCACTGAAGTCAGCAAACCAACTTTTTGCTTGATAAAAGCAAGTCCTTTACTTAGCCTTCTACATACCAAAGAGCCCTACCTCTTCAATTATGTCTTAATAGAATAAAATAAGACAACAAATGCAGTAACTGGTGACAATCTTTGAATCTCAGTTATACTTCAGCACTAAAAATCTCTTTAAAGAGTGTATAGAACAGTGATAAAATAATTTGAGAGTTGAAGGGATAAACTAGTTTCTTTCTTGGTGCCTATGTGGTTATAGCCTGTAATGATAACTGCACTGAGATACAAGAGGACAAAAGGAGATTTAAAAAAAGAACAATATTCTCAGTGCCAGTAAAAGCACTAAGAATGTTATAGATTACAAATCTTTTTTTTTTTTTTTTTTTTTTTTTTTTTTTTTTTTTCACAGAAAGAGCTATCTTCAAGTTAAAAACCACTCTGCTGTAGAAAGACCTTTGCAAATATATCCTTCTTGTTCAGTTAGCTATAAAATCCTCAGGACAGAGACAGTATTTATCATATGTCTGCAAAGTGCAGACTGCTGTTTGATTGCATTCTGTGTTTTCTACTAAGCACTAACGGCTCTTTACAGTCAGCTACTGATTATAGATAACTTTTCACTTAAAGCAGCATATTAGAATAACGTTCTCTGAGTGATAGAATGCAAAACGTCTATTAATATTCTATGCACTTCTGGTATTGGAAGAAATTCTACAGGGCAAATGTAAAGCAAATAGATGGATACAGAGTGACTGACAATTTGATAAACATCATGTCATTGTTAGCCAGCATCATAGGCAATAGACTCTGTCCCTGAATCATGATAATAGGCAAGGCACTTACATTTTTTAATTAATATTATTGAAATGTAAGTTGAACACTGAAATAAATAATAATAATAATAATAACAAATAATAGATCATATTGTTTAAACAAAGCAACAAGCAGTTATTTATTGAATACCATGCAGTACTTTACTTCCAAAAGGACTATTACACACATTAAACTGCCCATTCTGTAAAGTTCATATTCATGTACAATACATTTTTTCCATTATATAATATATAAACAATATTCCCATATAAATACATATAAATTGTTGTTGTTATCTTGAACATTAAGCAGAAAGAGAACTTCATCTTTTAATGTTAGTAAGTAAATGTTGCTAAATCATAATTGATCATTACTTCTTACACTTAACACTACCTTTTAAAATAATCATACTTAAAAGGAATAGTGTTATTTTCCTTTTATGGAGCTGGTTACTTGGACAGGGATTGACAGATACTGCACTTACTCGAGGAAATGGAGCTTACTTCTATTTTTCCTTCATATAAAATAGATTTATTTATTTTTATAACCTTCAAACTATAGCACTTAAAAAAATGATATACATTCCAGCCTGATGCATCTGCACTTAAAAGGCTGGTGATTTGAATAGTGTGAGAGCCAAGACCAAGATATGTAAATTTGTACATTTAAAAGCATAAAACGTTGGTTTGTCTCTGTGTAAGATACGCTTGTGCTCTACAAAGTATTTTAATGCAGAGATTTCAGCTTTCCTAGACAGGCATATGTTTACTTGTGAAATTATACTGTAGATAAAATATAACTTTAAAAAAAAATTGCCTCTACTACAGCCACACTTGAGATGTTTATCTCTTACCCACCAATATATCTGGTTCAAAGCAAAGTCTAACTTCCTTCAAATGTATTCTGGTCATGCAACGCTTCTTTTCAGACCTTCATAGTGCTTCAGAACAAGTGCTTGTGTATACAAGACACTGAAAAAGCTGTTTGAAGCTGTGGATTGATAGATAGTTTTCTCAAATTGCTACATAAATTGATACTAAATGTACAGGCAAATCCCCTTTATACAAAATAAATGCTGTAAAAAGCATCTACCAATAATTCCATTTTTAATGGATATCTTTGGTGATGTTTGTCGTTTATTGTTGGATGGATTTTTAAATAATTTGTTTAATGATTTAGAATTTTGCTAAAGGAAAGATCTGATTCACACATAGAGATGTTTGGTTAATGACCATATGCAGCATTTATTAATAGTTTAAGTCAAGATAATGCTTTTTTGCATGAGTATACATTGACATTTTAAAATAACCTTTTGAAACAGTATTGATAAACTGTAATAACTGCACATGAGAAAAATTTTTATTCATTAAATACGACCCAGGAAAGCCAAAACTTTGGACACCCATGCACTAGTTATTCACTAACATTTGGACTGGCTACTTGGCATTTTACGTCAAGACTAGACTCATAAAAACTTGCACGTATGAGAATATCAGATTAAACTTTTCAAAAATACACATAATCTCCACTTTCAATTTCAAAGCCCAAAGTAAATCTTATTTTATGCTGAAAAAAAAGTAACAAAATCATTGAAAAGAATCAGCAGATATCTGTCATTGAAGCCTTAGATACTTAAGAAAAGAAAAAAAAAAAAAAAAAAAAAAAAAGAAGAAGCAATCTTTCAACCAACTGTGGAAGAAATATTTGATGTCCAACACAGTGAGTACTTTGACTAGTGAGAAAACAATTATACTGTCTTCCAGGGAATTGTAAATTGTCTGAGTCTTACTGCAAGAATAGTGATGAAAAGGTTAGCATAACTGGCACCATAGTGAGGAAAGATGTAGTCTCCAGAGAATTTGTTAAGTCCCTTCTGCATACTTATATGATATATATATATGTATGTATATATACATACATATACTCATCTTGAGTGTAGTGCTCAAGTCAGACAGGTATAGACACAGAGGTAGTCAGCAGAGTCGTATGAAGGTGAATCCAACAGATATAAGTACTTAAGCTTATTTATCTGCTTAAGTTGGAATGATTCACTGGTCATTTCATAGATCCTGTCTCAGGCAGCATGTTGATGACTGATAGCTGGCATGCTTACAAACTCATTCTTTTTCTCCCATGTCTGACATACTACATCATTCTGTGTCAACATGCTGTACCACTGGAACTCTCTGAACTTGTCCTTTCATGTCACCATACCCTAAGCCTGATATCCCTCTGTTTATGATGCAAAAGGTATATTTAGATGGAATAAATATCCTGACTTGATGTTACACTGCTATTTTTAAATATTGTCTTCTGTGTGTTTTGTCACAGCCAGTGGGTGTTGAATCATGTGCAAGTGTAACACCTGACTGACTCAAGTAAAGCACAAAAATTAGAAAAGGAAAAATAATACACTCTCCTTCAGGAAGTGATAGACCTTTGATTCAATTCAATCTCCAAAAGCCAAAATTCATCTCTAATATCCTATTTCTTTCTAACAAAATAGAAATACAGATATGTATGTAGGTTGCTCCAAAAGTAATGCCCAATATTGTTACCACAGAAACTACAACAGATACAAACAGCATAATAACACAAGTTGATAGAGCAAATTCTCTGCTACAAAAGACTATTTTTCAACATAGTTACCACCATTCTATGCATTTTTTACAGCAATAAAAAAGAGTCATGTCACACTTGTAAAAATCTGCAAGGCAATTTGGAATGTGGCTTTGTCTTTATGTCACTGTCACAGCTGCGGAAACGCAATGCCTACAGCCTCTCTGTGCTCATATTCACTATTTGATCACCATAAATGTTCAGCGAGCATTGAAGAATGTCAGTGGTTACCATTTTTCCTGCTTGTAGGAATTCAGTGACACACCTTTGCTTCATACACACTTCCACGTCAGAAATCGAATTTTTCAGGCTGCCCCACTGTTGCCATTTCTCACTTGGAAACAAAATGTATTGGAATATTGATGGGGAGGTTCAGCCTCTACCACCGTGCCACCAACATCCACCTCTGATGTTTCAGGCCAAAATACTAAAACAGGAAGCCTTACTTCTGGAGCTACTCTTGTATATTCTTCCTCTCTAATGAAACTATACTGAACAGATATATGGGCTATAGAATAGGATCATTCATGAGAAATGAGCAAAACAAAAGCTATTACAAGCAGATAGAATCAGACAGTTATCTTTCTCTCAGTATCTATCATCTAGCTCATACTCAGATTGATGATAATGGGCCTCCTGTGATTTGACAAGGCATGCCTTCTTCACATGGCAGCTCTGTGGGATGACAGCACAAAATATGGCTTCAATATTTTGCAATTACTGACATGAAGGCTGAAGTTATGCTTGTATCCCATCTACTCTCTTTCAAGAATACTACCTAGAAATATAAAACAGAAGGTCCTACACCAGAGTTGCAGATCAGTCAAGGCAATATCAACACTGAATTTTATCTCTGTTTTCTTCCCTTTTCCAGCATATATGTAAATAACAAAAAGCATCTGGAGGAAGTCCTTAGTTCCACTTCTACTCACTCCAGCACTCTGGGTTTCCCGTAACTAAACTAACATTATTTGGCTAGATTAAGTCTAAATGATTCACATATAAAACTCATTCTGTAAGATGGACCGATTTCCCCAGCATCAAAGCAAGGGAAAACTACCAGTGAGTGCTCCCAAGATGATAGTCCTATAGCTGTCAGCTTCTGTATGTGCTGACATTTCACGAAGTTGCAGCAGATTTTTTTCAAATGTATTTAATTTGAAACTGCTTTAGTAGAACAAATGAATGGAGCTCTGGGATGTTTTCTGCAGGAAAATTCTGAGTTTGACCACCTGATTTAAAATGCAGTGACTCAAATCTCTGAGGAATACATGGGAAGTCTGATGTTACTCTTGGGTGTTTAATAGTGCAGGAAGGAACATGGTGACAAGCAGTAATCTGATCTGAAACCAGAGCATATTAAGCTCTCAAAAGCCTTCTTCCTCCACTGTGCATTCTTTCATCTGTTCTTCTATTTTGTTTGTATTTTCCAATTTCTAACTGTCTTGTCAAGTTTTTAGAATCTCTCAATCACATCTGTTTTCATGCTCATCAAAGAGAAAAAAATAGGGAAACATATTCATAACAGTGGAAGAAAAAGTACTGCATGTATTATTATCAAAGCAGTGGCACTGTGCTCAGAGCTGTATAGTTGCATGAGACACACAGAGGATGTTTACATCACATAAGAGAGAGCAGTACAAAAGCTCCCAGCGCTACTCTGCCAGCCCAGCTTCCAACACATAAGCATGACACAGTGCAGATCTGTTCTGAGAATCTACGTCTGGCTCTATAAGTACATCAGGCAGCTCTCTGACAGTCCATCCCTTAAGTGCTAACACTCAGACGGTCCTATTAGGATTGTGCTCCAACTCCTTCTGATTCTTAAGCAGAAGCAGTCCACGTTACTTGGTTTTGTAGCACAGTTATGTCTGTTGCCCCTGTCTAAGACAACAGAAAAGTAAGCAAAAAACAAAAAACAAACAAACAAAAAAACCAACCGTTGAACCGATAAGGGGAAACTGATAGGAAAAAATCTTATGCTTCCATTGTGCAAGAAAGCCAGATATTGTGTTAGTCAAACATTTTCGTTCTATAAATAGTCTTCTCTGTTATCAAGACTGTAGCAAATTCAAGCAGTATCTTTGCATCACCCATTGTGGTGGTATAGAGTTACCTGCCCAAGCTACCCCTAGTAGAAAACACATTATAGTCATGCTTAAAGGGCAATGAACACCTTCATTAGCCATGCTGGACATATGCAAAAATGGTTGTCATATTTCAAATGTGTGTTAATCAGTCAGAGCTTCATTCCCTAGCTAACAGTATGTTGTTCTCTACACTTAGAGGCGCCAACATTAGTACAATTCTTCTGGTAACTAAAGATACATATGTGTAATAGTATAGATTTTCCCTACTTGTTATTCTATTCATATAGTCAGTAGAACCAGTTAACCAATAAAACTAAAAATTGTTAAATCATTAAAACAAAACCCAAGTGAAAAGTCAGAGAATATCTGTTTTTATTTATGAAAATCTCAGTAATTTTGAGTGAATTGATGGTAAAATGTTGCCTCTTTAGCATGATGTTTATGTCTCTTTTAATAGCCTCCCCAGTAGGACTGTAGCTGCAAGAGTGTCCATTCTGGCCTTTTACCTTTCTTGAACTCTCAAAATTTTAGGGAGAATAAAATGACAGGACTAATTTAGTTTGCCTGAGCATATTTATAAACCATTAAAATATATTGGACTGTGACTGTAAGTGCCAAAATATCAACATGCTCCTCTTGTTCTACAGCTAATGTGTTAGTTTTCCCATAAAGTTAACACATGTTCTGCAAGAATTTTAGCTTAGAGCCCATAAGAGTTCTGAGTTCCCATACACCTATTTCTCCCAAAAGCAATTTTTCCAAACCCTGGCTTTATTTCTGATTTTTAAAATCATTATGTTTACTCATTTTTCTTCAAGTCTCTAATTAAGAACTACTTCTAACATGAATCCTATAACATCCAGCAATTTCTAAGTATTCACTTTTGAATTACCTTATTGCATGCTAAAGTGCACTAGTTACTATTTTCTAAAGCCCCCATTCACTTTTTATTCTCCTTAATTTTCCTGCATTCCTCTTCTGCACATTCTGTCAGCAGTAAGAAGAACCAATCAAATTATTATTCAAGCATCATTCTAGTTCAGGTAAAAGGTACTTTGCAGATATGAGTCCTAGGTAATGATTTTTACCTTAAAATCCATTGTATAAACAGAAAACTTCACAAGACAAAGAACAATCTTAGGAAAGCCATTAACCTGCATTAGTCTATTTTGCATGGGTGACTTGGTAAGTTGGCAGTTGTTCTATGGCTCAGAAGTGCAATCTAATTCCCATGCATTACTATTGTATGCCAGCAGAAGTTGGAACTGTTCCTGCATGGGCTGAGTTCCTGCTTTTACCCTGTTTGTGACAAACAAGTGCATGCACAGTCTGCTACTGTAGCTTAGGTGGAGCGTGCTCAGTGCCCCTACGCTGACTTCTCAATACAGCTTTCAGGAAGCAATCTGCTTGTCCTTTCCCTTCCCTTGTTACCTTTTGAGCACTCACAGCTTGAAACATAACAAATAAATAAATAAATAAACTGGTGAGGTTTAAAAGAAAAAGAAAGAGCTGCAAGTCTTCTAAATTTTCAGTCTGAGTGGAAATAATCACTTCTGTTTCAGTGAAACTGAGAAAACATATTTTTATACATATGGCTATAGGTTTATCTGTATGAAACATTTGTATATGTTGCCAAATTCTTCACATTGAAATATGGAGAGAGGAATCACATGCATACACTTTGACAAATACTCAACGGTGAGATTTCAACATGACACTGTTATATGGAGTGACTTTGTACATATGTAGATCAGCAGAGTGCCTACAGCATACCTTTGTGAAGAAAGATGTGTAGGCATCTGGAAAAGCTGCTACAAAAGAAAAATTACAGGGTACAGAACGGTTGTGGAATTTGACCATATAGCATTGGACACAGCATATTATATCTGGCAGTCATATGTGGTACACTGCCAAGAAACCACAGGAAGAAGTCCATATGTTCACTGCACAGAGAGGAATATGTGCTGAAAGGACACAGAAAGCAAAACCAGGCAAAGATATAACATGAAGTATTTCTGTGCTTCTATTTCTGACGAGAAAAAAAGGGAGAAGAGATAAAAATTGAAAGGCTTTGCAGAAGAGAATCAGAGTGCTTGAAACCAAATCTTAAACACTTTTCTCACATACAGCGACATCCTCACGTTCTCCCCTCATAAGTTTTTTTTTGCCCCTAAATAATGAAAGTGAAGTCCATATCATATCACTGGAACAGGCTGCCAAGGGGGGGTTGTGGAGTCTCCTTCTCTGGGGATATTCAAGACCTGCCTGGATGCCTACCTATGTGACCTACTGTAGGGAACCTGCTTTGGCAGGGGGGTTGGCCTCGATGATCTCTGGAGCTCTCTTCCAATTCCTATGATTCTGTGAATCTGTGATTCTGTGATCATTACCTGTTACTTTATAAAATACTATGATTAGAATAAGAATTTTCTGTAGGTTTACTCTCTGTTTCAGTGATTTTAAAACAAGAAGTTTTAAATAATGAAACAAATGTGGAGGCTTTATAGACAGATAGCTGGATTTCTACACTTGTTTACTGGGGGAAAAAAAAAAAGAAAAGGATGATATAATCAGCAGTTTCAATAGAACTTGCTTGTTAATCTGATTCATAGCTTTTCATGGTATAATGATTTTATTGCCTTTTATTATGGAGGGACATAATATAACAAGAGTCGCTTTATCTTTTTTTTATTTTTTCAGACAATGGCTTTATTTGTTAACAAGGTTTGATGACGGAAACAGCAAAGTCAGCTACAGCACGGATTAACATGAACAATAAACACTTCCTGAATGTTTCATTTAGAGCCAAAAGATAACAATCATCTTTTTAAACTGAGGGATAGATGTTTACAATCAGTTGGGTGGATAATTTCCAGAATGACTAGAAAATGCCAGTACATGGTAGACTGAATTAATTAAAAATAGCAAGTAATAGACTGCTTGTTTTCTAAAAATAATTAAGTACTGGAACTTGATAGCTTTAGCTTAACTTAAATCTGAAAAACTGCAAAGCCTCTTGTATTTTAGATAATTAATGAAATTTAACTGGAAATAATTGTATTTGGTGGATGGGGTAGCAGACATTAATATAAAAATAAAAACAAAATAAAAACCCATACACATATGAAAGAAGGATGCTACTTTGATAATTATATTAATTCAACTAGTCATATTTAACCATCTGAAATAAACCTAACCAGGAAAACAAAAGTTGAGTGAAAGTGATACAGTTCCCAGGAAAAATAAAATAAAAACAACAAAAAACCAACACTGTCTTTTTCCCAATAAAGAAGACAATCTTCCTATTAAACCTTATATCCCTTAATGATTATAAAAAATACTAGAAAAGAGCCATGGATCATAACTCTACTTATATTGGCAACCTTCCAGACTGCATGAGCTGAAATGCAATTTTAATTATTACCACTAAGAGTTTTCAGCCATAGAGATCAGCCCTCGGAAAAATACTAATGATAAAAATAATTAGTAAAAATAAAGGCATACCAAATGCAGATAAAGAAAGGAACTGCTTTTCTGAGTGAAATGATGCCCCAACATTAAGTCAGCACTGCAGTCAATACCAGTGCAGGACAATACAGTAAGTAAAAGCTAAAACAAAATAACCTTCACTCACTGCAGTCTCACAGTCACAAGCACTAGAAAAATGC
This sequence comes from Excalfactoria chinensis, assembly GCF_039878825.1. Lineage (NCBI taxonomy): Eukaryota > Metazoa > Chordata > Aves > Galliformes > Phasianidae > Excalfactoria > Excalfactoria chinensis. The sequence goes on along the minus strand of NC_092828.1, from coordinate 27,819,977 downwards.
GTTCCAGAGGTCTGTCTAACTGTTGGACACTAGAGTAGGGCCCACGTGTTTGGTGAGACATTGGGCTCTGAAATACCTGTGCGAATGTTACTCAGAACCGTAATAGTAAGCCTGCATGTTATCATAATGAAGTGGTGCTGTTAGCTTTGCTATTTTTCTGAAATATTACACTAGGAGCACAAGAATAAGCAAACTCTCCCGTACCCTGTCGTTATTTTGTACTCATGCTGAAGAAATCTGACCAGAAAGGAACTAATTTGAAATCAAGGGAAATGTGCTTCTCTGAGAGAAATTTCGTGTGACGTGATGATCCTATTGTCCATTTTTTTTTGTTCCTGGCTACAAGACAGTAGAGCATGCTTAGGCTTCTCTGCTCCTGGGCTCCTCAGAATAGCAAGTCAGAAAACTCATCCACTTCAGCAGCAGCTACATCAGCAACTTAAGAATCTCTTCTGCCAGCTTATGAGCCCCTTCATTCTCCTCCTAATTATCCTCCAAGCAATATTGTTTTCCTCTTCCGATGAATTTATTTAGAAAGAACTATAATGACTTATATGCATTACAGAGTAAAATTACATTCTGTTACATTCAAACACTGGAAACATTTCCCATCTACTGCTTTTTACAGCAACTAGCAGTAGCATTCTCTCCTAGAGTGAAGCACTAATGGTGCTTTATCACTTTCCAAAAACAGCTGGTGGGAGGAGGCTGCTTCTGCATTCACCAAATCTATGTACAAACTTATTGACGTGACTTGTAAAAATAAACAAAAAGACAGTAAAAGACCTATTGGTGTACACAGAAATGCTACAGCAAGGAATTCTTCAATTTTGTGTAGCCAAAAAAAAAAAAAAAAAAAAAAAAAAAAAAAAAAAGATTTCTTAAATGTCTTAAATATCCTTATTTCAAGAACCTCATTAGGCATGAGTGCACAGCCATTCAAAGATACATGTGATTGAAATTATGATGAAATTATGATGCTAATGAAGATCACCTGGATATAATATAATCTGAGAATTTCCCTGTTCTCATCTGCTTGTATACTTAATGGCATATCTGTAGAAATACATTGTTTCTACTGACATCCCTAATATTTTGTGAAAAGATCCTTGCTTTTGAAGGAAATGTGCTTACTGAAATTTGAAAAATAGCTTTTGAACTCATAGGTTTTTTTCTTTCATTCTTTCCTTCTTTCTTTCTTTTAAACAGTCTTTGTTCTCTTACACTACATATAAGAAATACCTGGAAATAAAGAAGAAGGAACAAGGAAGAAAAGTGGCAGTTCCCCACCAGGTGAAATTATTTGTCCCAAATTACACAAGTAATTGATATTAAATTTGGAAGCACAGACCCCCTTTAACAGGATTCTCAGAGCAGCCAATTCAGTAGCAGCAAACCACATCTCCTCTTCATTTAGCTATCTCAGTGCTTTCAGTGTTTTACTAAAGACAGCTCTTCAGTAAGATTTAATGCCCTTTTCGTATCTTCTGCAACCTAATAAACTATTTAAAGTGTCAGCCAACTATATTGTATTTAATAGTTTTATACATCTGTACTTATTGGTACTTATTGGTCAGAAATAACTATAGTCATTTGTTGCCCATTAAATCTATAAATAGATTCTTTTTTGGGAGAAGAAGACTTCATTATTAGCATATAACAGAAATATCTCAATTTTTGAGTTCATCTTTTGCTAAAAGCTAGAAATATGGTTAGAATACCACTTCTAGTTATGTCTGTTTAATAATGGGGCAAAAAGGGACATTCTTTTTTAATAGCCTAATAGGCATCAATGACATCACATAGACATCAATAAATGACAACATGAAAACTAAAAAAGTTTATAAAACTGAAGTATTGTTTACTTTTACCAAAATAAAGGATAGTAGTATTTTTCTATAGTTAGAAGTAATTTGTCACTTGCATTATTACTTTACAGAAGATATTTATTTCATAAAAACTTTGTTCTTTTTCTCTGCGCAGAAAAAGATCTCTTTTGTAAAGCATTTCTCTTGATAGTATGAAAACAAATAGGTTACAAAACAACAACAACAACAAAAAAAAAAAAAAAACAGAACAACAACAACAAAAAACAAACTTCATGAAAACACAGAAGAATTGAGGTGAGAAGGACCTCTGGAGAGCAGGGTCAGCTATAGCAGGTTGCTCAGACCCATGTCCTGTCAGGATTTGAGTATCTCCAATGATAGAGACTCCACAACATCCAGGGGCAACCTGTTTCTGTGAATGATGAGTCACAGTAGATTTAACAATTCTGTGTCCTTGGATTTTAATAAAAGTAGATGCAATGCATTTCTGATCTAAATATCTCTAAGTTCCTTCCCTGTGGCTTTCAAAGATACAGTACAATGTCAAATCAGTTTATGTATTCTTTGGCTGTCAGCATCAAAAATATAGAGAAGTGTTCATGGTTTCTCTATGAAGTAAACAGGCTGAATTTGTATTACATTTTTGCTAGAAAGTAGGTAAACAAGCTAAATATCTATCTTCTATCTTTTTACAGCCAAATCCTTGCAGTTGTGGCTTGTTATCAGAGGCAGAGAGATGTTAGCATTATCCTTATAGCAAGTTTTGCACATTGGAATCAATAATTCCCAGCTGGTAAGTCAGGAAATGCAGTCAGACAAACCTCCCCCAACTCAGGAGATTTTTTTCCAAATACCTCTGCAAATATGAGGAAACTTCTAAGATAGGAGCCACCCCCTTTTGCATTCAAGCTATGCAAATGAGCCAACCAGGAGCTTCAAGAAAGATCAGGCAATTCTTCTCTGTTCTGTTTCTTATATTTTCCCACTGCAATCAAATCCAGAACTCATAAATGGTATTACTGAAATACTGCTCTATTTGAAGTGATATGTTAAAGTTTGCCCAGTATAATTTGTGTCTGCTAAAGGAAATACCAGATTCTATAAATACAATGCCTCCAAAGGAATGCTTTGAAAAGAAAGCTAAAGTTGTACCTCTGTGTCATCCAACTGAACACAGAGACGTATACCTTTAAGAATGTGATTGTTTACACACAGACATATGTATGCATGTTGGTATATAAACATATAAATCACAGATGGAAATAACCAGCTGACTTGGTATCTTGTTCAGTATTTTCAGATATGCAGATTTTTTGATGTGACAAATTCCAGTTTATGCATGTATCTAAAGAAAACATCTCAGGCTTAAACCACATTCATTCTTAGCTCAATTTGTTGTCCAACTCTAGAGCAGTGTTGAAATCGCACTTAGACTGAAATCGTAGTGAAAGATAGGTTCTCTCTAACAGCTTCCTGATGATGCAGTGATTGTGGCACATTGTGCAACTGCAAGAACTTTAAGTGAAAAGATTCTAACAGCAGAATTTGTTTCATAAGTAAGAACAAGGAGAAAGGCATTCTTTACTTTTTCTAAAATAATACGTAAAAGCAATTTATTTTCTGTGACAAACTCTGATTTCACAGAAAAGGCCTCCATAATTGGATTTTATACCTGTGCACTGGAGTACACCAGAGAATAAAAATATATGCATATATATATTTGATCTAGTGATTCTATTTTCAAAAAGAGAGGGAAAAAAAAACAAAACAGATGTGTCATTTTAAACTTTCAGTGAGTATCAGAGTTCTGTGTAAGATGAAAGCTAATCCATATCTGATGTCTTCACTGAGGATCAACAGTGGCCCAAAAAATGAATTTAAGTGAAATAACAGCAACAACAAAAAAAGGAAACATCTGCAGACTGTGGACACAGATGAAAATATGGAACACAAAGCCACTCATTCAAATGTTTTTGATTTTGTCTTTCTTTGAAAAGCAAGAGAAAATACAACAGAATAGCAACAGAAAATACTCAGATTATTTGATGAAATGATTGAGAACTTTTAATACCTTGTTTCACACTGAAAAATCTCGATGGCTGCCATTTTCATACAGCAGTACAAAAGATATGATCAGATTCACACAGAGTTCAGAGTAATTCTTGCTACCATTACACTTCCATGTGTTTAATGTTTAATGATTTAAATATATTTAAGATGTTCTAAAATATCTTCTAGGTTTAATAGATGCCAACACCACAATCACCACCTGCCAACCTAAAGATTTAGCATCTAGTAGAAACTTTACACTGATGTGAATAAGAGAGTGCAGGGACTTGTTTCATGAAAGTTAAAGTTTAAATCCACTTTAATAGTTGATTTCTCAAGCCAGTCTGAATTTATTATTTAGGATTTCAGAACATCTAAGCAATGCTTTATTTTACTAAGCTACACTTGCAGGTACGCTCTTGTGTGTATACAGAGATTGGATCATTGAAGTCTTTCATATAAATACCTGATAAAGAATTTTTTAAATAAGATTAGATATATAATATATATATCTTTTTTTTTTTTTTTTTTTTTTTTTTTTTTTTTTTAAAGAAAACTAGATGCTGCATGAATGCTAATGACTCAAAGCCAGATTTAATTATTTAGAAAAAACAAATAATTGTTATTACTGGACTTTTGTCTTAACCCAGCAGGTAGCTCAGCACCACACAATTGTTCACTTGCTCCCCCCTTCCCAGTGGGACAGCAGACAGAATCAGAAAAAAAAAGAAAATAGAACTCACAGGTTAAGATAAAACTATTTACTAAGATAGAGAAAAAGAAAAAAAAAAAAAAAAAAAAAAAAAGGATAATAGCACAATAAAGGCCAGGGGGAGTGTGAAAGCTGTCACCCACTACCACAAATTACACAGCAAGTTTCCCTCATTTGGGAGAAAATCGCAGCGATTAGTGCTCCTGGAGTGCCGAAGATGAGCCTCCTGCTGTGAAAACCACCTGCCTAATCATGGTGCCTCCCCTGCCAGGCAATTTGTTGGGTTTTTTTTAAACTACATAGGTATATATTTAGAAATGTATGATATGTGATGCTTATCACTCACTGACCAATGCCCAGATAGCCCCCAAGCAGTGGAAGAGGGAGAGAGATGAACTGCTAGCCCCTTCAAAAAAGTCTCCTTTCCCATGATGTTATGTGGTATGGAATATTCCTCTGGCTACTTGTGGTCAGTTGGCCAGTCTGCTATCCTGATTCTGTCCCTTCCCTACTCCTTTGGTCCCCCACAAGCTCTCTGCTGATTGGAGCTGAGAAACTGGAGTAGCTTTGGCTCTGTAGATCAGAAGACTGCTCAGCAGCAACTAAAAACTTTGGTGCATTATCAACATTGTTTTTCTCCTAAAACCAAAACAAAGCACCATACCAGACACTATGAAGACGAAACAGTTCAAATCCAGCTGAAAGTAAGACACAGAAGTGATTGTTTTTTAAAAGTGATTGTTTGAAAGTACAAAACTTTCAACACTTCTCCTAGATTTATTTAGGGGAGAATATTCTTACAGTATAACTACAGAGTGAATATCAATTTACAGAAACAGTTTAACCAGGAAAATGTTAAAAATTTCCATCTTCCAAGATTTTTATGAAAATTTTACTTTATATAAACATGAATTATAAAAAAATTTAAAAAAATAAATACTCAGCATGCTCTTAAAAGGTATGGAAGTTGCTCTGACTCAAGAAAACATTTTCAAATGTGTTCAAATCTTACACTGTTCAAAAAAACCCACCACATGAAAAAAACATTTTTCACTCGGTATTTTGCACTGGAAGGCAATTTTTTAGAAGAGGAAGGGGAAAATTGAAACTTCCTCTAGCACAGTTCACATTATCTACTTCTAACAGAGCTCCTGTGCTGCACATCAGTTTCTGTAGTGAAACTACAGAGAATAGGAATGCAAGATAAACAAACCAAGATGACCAAAAGGCACTGCAACATTCTATCAGGAAATAATCTTAAACTTTTTCTCAATTAATACATGAATATGAATGTTCATAATAGTCAACAGCGATTGAGCTTTCTTGAAGACTAAGTACTTACTTGCCCTAAAGGATATTTCTTAATGAGAGGGGAAGATATGAAAGGAAAAAAATTATTTTCATATCAAAAGTAGGTGAGATATTTTCTCTACTAGTGAAACTAAGCTTGTTTAAAATGAGTTTCATCTCCCTAATCTTGACATCTACCATTATTACCACTACTCAATGTGTAATGTCTTCATTTCAGGGATATTATTCTTTTCCTCAGCTTTCTCTCCTTTGAAAAGTCTTTACTGGTCTGTGCAGGGACAGGCAGTGAAGAACTCCTGATGGGAGAGCAGATGTTCCCACTAGTAAGTCAACAGAGGTCAGCTGTCTTGCCTGCATTATAGGAAGATATGTCTTTAAAGGGACTTGTGCCATGTAATTTATATCATGCTGGTTCCAGCTCCTGGAAAAAGCAGGGAATTACTTTCAAAAAGTCTTTGGAAGGCTGGAAAAGTCTGGAAGGCTTTTTTCACTTATATTGAAAATAGAAGTGAAGAGAAACACTACCCAACAAAAGAAATTTTGGAACAGATACCTGTCATCTTTCATTTGCAGTCATAAATATAGGAAAAATATATTTGTGGACTATATTCATATTTTATAGCCCTCCTGCTCTTGTTTCAAAAAAACAAATTTCAAAATGTATTTATTATCAAGTAGGTCTTAAGTCCAACATGCTCAGATAAAATAGATCTCTGGCAGACTCTGTGCAAATTGTTGTAGTATCTTCTTATTTTACCTTTAATGAAAGTTCACAAAATGAGTGTACATTGAAGAAAGAAAATTTGATTTATTTTACTATTACATATTAGTACATACAAGTGGTTAAAGTTCACTTTGAGAGTTACAGAGTGCTGGAACAGATTGTCCAGACAGGTTGTTGTGTTCCCATTTTGGGGGTGATATTCAAAACACATCTGGACACCTTCCTGTGTAACCTATCCTAGGGAACCTACCTTAGTTGGGGGGTTAGACTAAATGGTATTCAGAGATCTCTTCTAACCCCTAAAATTCTGTGATTAGGTGTTTGTTTTGCTTTTTTATGTGTGTTGATTATTCAATTTCCTTTATCATTTCTAAACCAGAATGTCAGGAACTTGCTTTATTCTTTGACCAATAATACAGCAGCTCAAATAAACAAGCAGAACCAAGGTCTGATGTTTTCACTCTAATCTGCACTTCCAGAGTATTGCCTAAACTGTGATACTCACATTTCTTAATGAACATAAACTAATTCTACATGATTGTCATCTTTCAGTACTATTTTCTCAAACAAACAAAAATTAAAGGTGCTGTTAACATCATTCTTTTTCATTATCCTCTTATTTTCCAATAAGTTCTTCATGCGTCTGTCTCGTACACTGTAAGAGAAGAATTTATAACTAAAGCATTTGTAATCCTAACCCAATCATTACACACTGTGCATGAATCCATAAAGTTGCAAATTTAGTGCTTTGTTAAAGAAGAGTTACATCAGTTACGAGATTTCCTGCCCAGATGTACTAATATAGACGTAGGATGAACAGGATATATCCCTATATTAATACAATAGCCAATTTTTACATTAAGTTCAAGTTAAGTTCCCCAAAAAGAACAATATTTTGGCCTCCATTTATATCATTGCAATCCCAATAAGTTTAATAGGCTTTCACATGTATAAACAGGACAGACATCTGGGTCAAATCCAGCTCTGGAATAATGAATCCAATGCCTTTAGTGCTGGCTTTCACCCAATGTGCATAAAATGGGATCTGAACTGGATTTTTCCTAGTATTTTAAGATTTTATATGCGCAGCTTTCCAGCAGGATTTCTGGAAAGAACCAGTTGGATAGATATTATTTTTTAGGCAAATCCTTCTTTTTAAACAATAGTAATTAATTTCTCCATGAACATTTTAACTTGATATTCATAAACCAAACCCTGTGTGCTTAGATAAGAAAGGCACATTGTCAGATGCAGTGAATCTAGCTTTCTATTTTCAGAAGTCCTTAGCAATGTGAAGTATGAATATTGTGCTTTAAAATTTGTCAGAAATCCAGATTTTCTGGAGATGGAGCTTGGATATATTTCCAACAGAGTATCCAAATCAGAGAACAAATAATCACTTGTACTTCTGTAACACTAAAGCCAACATGTATTTTCCATAATGGTTTTGCATAGGTGTATGAGGATTTTAGTGACTTCTGGTAAATGTTACTCATGGCGAAGAATGTTTGTTCCACCATGCTAAATAGAGTTTAGGGACTGAGAAAAGAAAAATTAATAATTCCTATGGTTATATTCTAAATGTAGAGAAATAGTTATTTTAGGGAAATAAATACACTGCTATAACAGTGTAGTATAATACTCTGATGATCATAGTAAGCAGTGCAAAAGATATTCAGTCCATTATGTTACAAGCTGAAATCATACACCTGAAAAAGTACCTAATGATTTTAATTAGAAAGTCTCTCTTTCACATTCTATAATTTCCAAGTGACATGGGTCACTGAGAAGCCCAGTTTTCAATGAAATTCACTAAAATGCTGAATCTATACAATCAGTAAGTAGCTCTTGAAGGAGTTCTTAACAGTATTGCACATAGACAATAGGCCTGGTACCAATAATGTTTACATCATACAACGTGCTATAGGCTACAGGTTACCAGAAGCAATACAAGGGAAAAAAATACAAATAATACATTCAACTTGGGAAAACAACTAGAAAGACATGAAGAAAGTACTTAAAAACAGGAACTACTATTGGAATTGAACATGAACTGAAAAAGCACTGATCTGGCATAATTGTACTGGCATCTTCCCTGATCACACATTAGAGTAATTTTTAATAGATAAAACTTGAAAATTATCCATGCCAAGATGCAAGGAAGAAGGAGGAAAACCTTCATTTGTCTAGTGAATAAACTCCTTAAACTGAGTTACACAGCCCAATAAAGTACCTCTTTGTACTCTTTTCAACAGAATAGAGGAAAACAACTAGTTCATTATAGGGACAGACAACTTGTTTTTCATAATACGCCTTACAACAATTCCTCCAGGGACAGAGTTACAATCCGTCACTCTCAGATTCAAACAGGGAGAAACTTGAAGTGGAAGAAGAGAAACTTTGTTGAATAAGGTTGAAAAAAAGAAGAAAAAAAATGGCAATGAATGAGAGTGAAAGGAAGACTAGAAACAAGAATTTTTAAAATAATAAAAAAATGCTATGAAGGAGAAAAAGAAATAAATCTCAAGTTGAAGGAATTAGGATCTCATATTTGATAGCTTTTATATATCCAGATTATACCAATGTAATTTGCAAAAAAGTAAGTAAATAATGGATACAGTACAGTATCAGTAATGGCCAAATGGAGTTGCATGTTAAAAGACAAAAGAATCCCCCCACACTACCATTTAGTTTCCATTTAGTACCATATCCATTTAGTTTCTTAGCTAAATGGATATAAACCATGTTAGATGTACAGATAAGATACTCATACAGTTCATTTATTCTCTCATATATGAAAAAAAGTAAAAAAAAAAGAAATTCAAATGGTGGCCTAATTTGATATGAAGACAAATGATAGGGATTTGCATTTCAAAATCCAGTAGTCTGTTTCTTTTAATAAATTTCTTCAATATCCTTTTCTGACCTGATGCAAGTAAAAATAAAAATATATTTATTTAATTGTTTCAAGAAATCAAATCTGATTCTTACAAATTTACTAAACAATTCAAAATGAAAAATAAATTCATTTCTTATGAGAATTGCCTCTTCTGTCATTTTATTCTGGAGGGCTATTTATTGAAATCTCTCTTCACCTGCCTCCATTATATAGTATAGTGCCCTCCCTATTCTTGCTCCCTATTCCTCCTATTAAATGTTACACATCTAACTTCATTTTTCTAGCTCACATAGTTTCCTACTTATGTAACATTTCTGAGAAGAGGCTGGCACTTCATGAAATTTTTTCAAGCAGTTCTTCCTGATTGTGTCCTTTTGGTTATTCAACCAAAATCAAATTTCTCAACGCTTTCTATGGAATTTACCATAAACAAACAAACAAACAAACAAATAATCAGAATGTTCTACTATATGAAAAATGAAATTAAAAGAATAGAATACAAGATGATCCATCTTTGGCTTACAGCCATACTAACCCAAAAGACTTTAAGTAAAAGTCATGGAATTTGGATTCCTGATTACTTTTAGAGTTCTTAAATGGATTTAGATGTCTTAAAAACCCCTCATTTTCAGGAAATGTAAATAAATACAAGTAATTTGTTGAGCCTGTATGTAGCCTGGGCTATACATCTAATCAATTCAATAAAATTTAAGCATATATGATCAGGTAGCAGGTCTACATAAAAGTTAGTCTGAATTCTGATCAGTTGTTCAGATAAGAAAAAAAAAAAGAGACAACACAAAACTGTAAAAATTTCTGAGTTTCTGAATTTTCTAATACAACACTGTTAGGATGATTTTATTTAATCAGCAAGTATTACATAATACAAATACTGAATTAATAAATAGATAACATTTTCTTATTGAGTAAGGTTTGTCTTTGTTTTTTTTTTTTTCTAAAACTTTTCTCAGAAATATGAATTAAATTAAGTGAACTATTTGCTTCAGGTTTGATTTCAGACTTTTAATGGTTCTGACAGCAAACACAAATGGTTCTGATGGCACAATAGGTACATTCGGTTTTGTTTGGATTATTACAAAACCTTTGCCATTCCCTCTCACATAGCCCACATAATGGCTTCCATTTACTACAAAAGAAATGACTTAACTTCACTTACCCCAGGAGCAGAGTTTTCATATTCATAGAATACTGTCAGAAAATGTTTGGTTAAAAAGTAAAAACACGGTCACATTTTATAAATTCAAATGTTATGTACCCTAAAAGGCACTTTCTTTCTGCAAATGGTTCATTTCAGAACTTCATAATCTGTACAGCTGAGTTGCAGAATATGAAAGGAGAATGCATTGTTTTTCACTGTAAGGAAACATTGCCATTTTAAGTCCTGGATTAGGAGAGGAGAGATTACTCTGTCATATCACAAGCATGACAGAAATAGTGAAAATGCTCTGTGTACAGCAAATAATTAGTAATGTATTGCGAACATTAATTACATTGCCTACACTGGTCTTCATGTGTGTAATCAAGAAAACACGTGTTTTTTCTTCTCTTTAAATACCATTTCCCTGTTTTGTTGGTGTGATAAGTAAAAAGAGAAGCTGATTATCTTCATGGTAGGTGAAAATCATTTGTGAAAAAGCTGGGACTGCAGGTTTAAATATTAGGGGTTTTGTGACTTCAATTCAATGGAACTATTTCTGTGAGTAAGGGACGAGGAAAATTTCTGTCCAGAAATCTTTGGAGGAAAAAATAAATTGAACACTCCATATGCAGTGTTTGTCATATGCAACAGAGTCCAAATATCTCAATTGGAGCCAGATTCTGTCTCATCTTTATACATATGGTTTTAAAGCCACAGTTTTATATTTTTGTGAAGTGATCATTTCATTTCATGTCTTCAATGAATGTGAGAACCAAAGTCCTCCTATAGTGGTCATCATAACTAGTTATTTTTTTAACTGCAGCTGTTGCACATTCAAATAAATAAATAAATAAATAAATAAAGTAGCGCTTCTTTAGAGTTGGTTATAGCAGAATGGAGTCCTTATTGCTTTTCTTGTTGCTTTTCTTCAGTGCTGGAAAGCAGATGGGTTTAACTATTCTTAGATTCCAACAGAAAAAAAAAAAAAAAAAAAAAAAAAAAAAAAAAAAAAAAGTTAATGAAAACCTGACACTAACCACCTCAGACTACAAAGAAAAAAAAAGACTTCAAGAATATAAAGCATCACTTCTATCCATTGTTTAGTTCAGTTTCCTGAACTAAAGTTTAGTTTAGTATAAGGTTCATGATAGAGGCCATTAACCATTATTTCAAGTTAAGAAACATAATAAGCGAGACATATGCTACACTGGAATTACTTGCTATTCCCAGTGCTTTGATAACAAAGATTTACTTTTTTATCAACAATACTTAGAGCATTAAATTTTATTAACAAAGATAGCTGTAGACAATCAAAGTTCGAGTTCACAGAATCACAGAATTTTTCAGGTTGGAAAGGACCTAGAAGATCATCTAGTCCAACCATTACCAATACTTCCCAGCTAAACCATATTCCTCAACGCAACATCCAAACATTTCTTGAACACCCCCATGGTCGGTGACTCTACCACCTCCCTGGGCAGTGCATTCCAATGCCTGACTACCCTTTCTGAGAAGAAATACTTCCTAATGTCCAGAGTTGAAACTGGAGTACATGACAATTGGGAATATCAAATAAGGAGTTCAGAATAAGCCACCCCAGTTAGATTCTGAAGAGAAGGAGAAGCTGTCAACATCATATTCCTTTAAGCAAAGCACTCTAGATGAGGACAACTCACTGTTTAAATGTTCACAGACATGCGCAAACAAGCACACACACACACATATTTAGGCCATTAACTTTAGGACCCAGAGCAGCAGCACAAACATGATCAAAATGCAAGAAAAAGTCAAATATTAACATGTGTGACAATATGAAATTTAACTGTACTATTATTACCAAGATAACCTTATAGCCTCAATTTTTTTTTATTTTTTTTTATTTTTATTTTTATTTTTTCCTGTAATAATCCGACCTGAACTAGCATTGATTCCTGGATTAGATTATTCCTATTTTTTCTGCACAAGTGAAATTTGTTCTTTACATATAAGACGTTACTTTTTGTATAGAGCAAGATTATGAGACTATTCACAGAATGTACCAGTGAACAAAAAGGCACAAAATAATTACATTCCTTTAAATTACCCTCAGATTTCTTGGCTTAGAATGTAACCTACAATGTATGAAATAAGGACTTAAGGAACTGAGATTTACTTTGTGTCAAGAGACAAAAAAGGCACATTAGATTACTTTGTAAAAATGGGAGATGAGTACAACAACCCAAAGGGAAAAATACTACTGAAATAATCTCAAAAATGTCTAAATGCTGTGTTGTTGCTGTTTCTAGAAAACAGAAAAATACTGAATATATTACTTAATGTTTGTGAGTCACACCTGAGTGAAAAGACCATAATCAAAGAAGCTGTGGGATGTCAGAAAGCTGTAGGAAGTAGTGACATTTTCAGACCACTATGGAAAATAATTTCAAGGTAATGATTACACTTCTGCTGTGGTGAAACAGAAAACACAGCGAACTCTTTTTTCTGTCATCTTCATTTGGTAGTGTTACTCCTGACGCTTCTCTACATTAAAGCAATTGAAAATAAATATTGTTTGAAAATAATTTCTTATTTTTTCCTACACTTACATTTGTTACTTTTTCTCTCAATCTCTTTATTTTTTTAGTGAGATCACATGTAGTTGCATTATTTATTTATTTATTTAAAGAGGGCAACTATTTTAATAGCTTCTTGTTTGTTTGCTATTCATCACTTCAAAGGGACTGTTGTTTAATATACATAACACCTATAATTCTGAGAGTGGCTATCCCAGAGCTACTGATTAAGTACAAACATAACTGCTATATTAAAATTTACTAACTTAGTGAGCATGTCTGGTCCAAAGCATTTTAAAAAACTAATGTTTCTTGCAGGCTTTTGTTAGGGGAACAGGAGCCTAATCCGAAAATGGTAAAAGAGGAAACATAACTTATCTTGCTTTCTTTGGATTTCTACAAACCCTCATTGAAACAATATATTTCAGTCATTTCTGTAGTAGAATCAGAGCTTCTGAAGAGAAACCAATCAATCTATTCCACTCATTTAATACTTTTTTTTTTTTTTTTTCAAGGGAGCTTTTCAGAGCATTAGAAAGAACTGAAATTAGTCACCCAAGACAAACTTTTGATCTTTTAAAATTCAAATTATTGTCAACCTTGGATTCTATCACTTTTTGATAGTAAAGTTTTTTTAGCTATCCAAGACTGTACTGGAACCTTAATTTATGCATGCTTATGGAATTTGCTATCAAGATCACATTATAGGGTTCTAAAAAGCATGTATTATCTTCCTTCCTCTTTTGATGTTCAGTCCAATAGGATTTCTCTGGGCATCTTTCACAGATGATCATAAAAAATAGATAATCATTGCAATATTGTGGGTGGTAACCATATTCAAGACCATGGTTAGCAATAACATTTGTTTTAGTAGTCAGCTAGTTAAAAAAATGACACTAGAAGACAGTTTCAGACCAATTGTCTCATCTCTAAAGAGGCTAAAATGAACAGTGTCTGAAATTCCAGACACATGAGTATATGTAGTAGATGCCTGCTCTCTACAAAACACTCCAGTATTCCAAAAAAAAAGGACCAGAAAATGATGATTATTCCAGTAGTTAAAATAATATTAGTTATTTCCAGCATGGCTTACATTTTCTTTCTTATGCACCAAATGTTAAATTTCAAAACATATGTAGATTCCGGCTGCCATTAAGCTGTAGTCTTCAGTGACTAAGTCTGCTCTAAGTAACAGAGACTATACACATATGGTTTCCCTGGAAGCCAGCAGACAAAGAATTACCATTTTAAGAAGATGTTTGCATGCAAGTTTTCTTCTGTTCCAGAAAAAAAATAATAATAATTTCCATCATTCTGTCTTTTAGCTTATTTCTACATTTTCCAAACTGTCTTTCTTCTAACATCAATCTAATATTTGTATGCTTTCCTATATAGCAGCAAAAATATATTTCAGGAGTCTTCTATCTCATCATATACTGTAAAGCATTAAAAGTAAGGAGAAGTAATGATTTTATGATTTTTTTTGTATAAAAATACAATTTTTATTTCAAAAATATCAGCCCTGAAATACAGAAGCAAATCTGAAAAGCTCAGATGAATTCTCTTTTGCTAGATAAAGAGGAAAGAATATTTTAATAAACTACACAGATGAGAGCTATGGATTTATTTCCTATGGAAACAAAATTTAAAGTAAAGCTTTACAAAAGCTAATCTGCAAGAGCATTGTACCAAAAATGCCCAGAAAACAAAGAGGATTTTCTGTCAAAAAATTGCCATTATTGCAGGAGACATGTGAAGGCAGGCAAAAAAATGTATCTCAGACATAAAGAAGAAGCTTCTTGCAAGTAGAAGAATGGATACATGTTATCAGCTATAGAAAAATCAATGAAAGTTTTGGGCCAGCTCAGGAAATGAAATTTTCTATCACTGATAATAAAAGCATATGAAGAATTTTTGTGACAAGAGAAATAAACTGTTTAAGAACCCTGTTTTTATTAACATGGATTAGTCTATAATTAAGATACTATTTTGAATATTAAAAGCATGCAGAATATGTATTGTAATGAATTAAATAGATGCTTTCAAGCTGCATAATCTATTAACATTTTTACATTTTTGCCCACCATTTATCTGGGTCAATTTCTACTTAATACTTTTTCAGATACATTCTTCTTAATCATTACAAGTTTTGCTCATCTACATCATTGGCTCAACTGATTTAATGTCACATACAGCATTCAGGCCTCCATCCTCTATTAAAAACCTGCTGATGGTGTTACCTGCAAGGAGTGACTGATACCACTTTCTCAATGTAGCTTCAGTATCCAAGTCACAAAACTGCATTTACCTCTCAGTTAAGGATCTGCAACACAAAAGGAACTATTTTGTTAGAGGTTTTGCTCACTGCTTCAAAAAGAAACAGGAATCTACAAATGGTTCATACTGGAAGAAGTATTATGTTGTCTGTTTCTACCAGTCAGATTAAAAATAATAATAATAAAATTTGAGTAATTGCAGTATGAATAAACATCCACATTTTCTATTCTTGTTACTTGCACTTTCAAAGACTATTTTGTGATTATCCATTCCTTTCAATGCATGTGCAGATAGCATTTTCTGCAAAAAATAATGATAATTGCATACCTGACATAATCCAAAAATCTAAATCAGGCTAAGGAATCTAGAAACTCGAACCAGCATAACTGGGTTTTCTAGAAACAGCAACGACACAAAAAAGAATTTTTATTTAGTGAAATACGAAGTCTAACGAAGACTAACCTAATGTTTCTAAAAAAAAAAAAAAAAAAAACAAACAATAACAACAACAACAACAAAACCAACCAACCAACCAACCAAACAAAAAAAAACAACCCATGTTTTCCACAATAAAGTCTGAGTTTCTCAATCTTACACATATTTGTAGCAATACTTCCTTGATATGTAGGTGATATATCTGGTCAAGGTTACTGCAGTCTTACATAAAGCTTCAGTGACACATGTGAATGGATACATGGGATAAGTGCACTGCACTGGTTGTGGCTGGAGAGAGGCTGTGTCCCTGGGCACTTCCTTCCCAGTACATTCACAACTCTATATTGCCTCCGGAGAGTCACTGCTGGAGTAGTTAGTCTGTTTTCTGGGGAATAAAGGTGAGTTTGCACCTAAGAACATGAAAGTAAAAGCTTTGGATTTACCTTGTTTTTAATAACAATGAGTGCATTCTTCATGTTACAGATGGATCACTGTGAGCTTTCACTGAGTATCTTACCTGAAGTTGATGGACTTCTGTTAGTAGAATAAAAGTAACAAACTTGTAAAGAATACTCTGAATAATACCACGATACAGAAAAATCTTAAGACACTAAGTAAAATGCCTTCAAAAGGATTTTTTTAAAACCTACATAAGCCTAGCCTGGGGCACCAGTTTGCTTTGTGGGATTTCTTTCTGTGGGCATTTATTGGAGACATGACATCTCAACCTGACAGAGCACAGTCATTAGTTTTAATCTGAAAGCTTTAAAGGAAGAAAAAAAAATAAAATAAATTAAAAAAAGGAATTGAGGAAACATTTCTTTGAGAGCCTTACACTATAATACAAAAGCATGGGGATGTAAGTAAAGTAAGACTCTTATCAAACTTTCTCCAACAAGCATTAAAATAAGGCTTGAGGTTCTTCTAGATGTACATACTGGAGGGAAGTTGGAGTTAATATGCTAATGAGAAAGATATTTAGAGTCCATATAAAGCCAGTATCTCAGCAAGACTTCCAGTGCCTCATTAACACTGTTTACACAATCACCTGAGGATTTGTTTGCACTTTAGTAATGCCTTATCACTGCTAAACTGTGTTTTTCTCTTCTGCAGGTTTCCCAGATTTAAATGTTAGCAATTTAAATTGCTATTAGTTGCTTTCACAGGCTTATAAGCCTCTAGGTGTGTGCCTATTCAATTGTATATGAAATATATTACCATATTCTATATTATACCAGGTAAGTTAATATTAAAAGTAATGCCATTTGCCAATCTACTAAGGAATTATTTTGTTATCTTCTTTGCAGTTCCCTTCCATTGCATGTCACTTGTTTTTTATAGAGAACTGAAATATCAGAAAAAAAAGAATCTGGGAACAGGACAGACTGCAAACATTTTTATTCTTATTTTTGATGATTATTAGGCGAGGAAAGGCTTCAATTGAGCAGACTGTGATCAATGTTTGAAAGTCCTACCCAGCTTGGTATCACCCTTCAAAATTTCCTGAGGAACTTGAATAACTCACAGTGCAGCTTTGATCAGAGAGTGGCAGCAAGCCCTGAGAATTTGGGAAAAATAACAAAAAGTTTATTTTCATAATGAGTTCTGAACATAAACTGTGGAACTGAAAGAAGAGTTAAATGGAGAGCTATAATGTGTCTGTATCATGATGTACACAGGTACAAGATGGACAGCTATAGCCACATTTTGAAGAAGATCAAGATTCATTTTATTTACCTTATTCTATAGCAACATATAGCACTCCTGGTTACACTTGAGAGCTTTGGTACAGCACTGAATATACTGGCAATGTGGTGGCAACTGAGATGCATGTCCATGAAGTTCAGGGATGTCTGGGTGACATTTCCCCACCAGAGGAGTTCTGCACCACTGCAGCAGCTTGCTACTTTATTATAAACTTCTCAGAAATATCACTGAATGGTGTTACTGTTGTCACTGGAGGTATTTTGCCTTATAGCATGTGCTTTAAAGTACTTGACTTCATATATGTTGTATTTGCTATGATGCAGTTATAAAAAACACACTGCTACACTAAACTTAGCCAAGGTTAATCTCTAACAATGAAATGACTAAAAGCTATATTAGTACTATTTTCAGTGACTGAAAAGCCTTCAATGAATGGAATATAAAGTAAAAATGGTGTGGTATTATAAAGGGAAGAGTCAAATAATGAATTATCCTTGGATTTCCTTTCTGGATGTTACTGATTGCACGTTCAGAATGGTCAAAGAGCCTTTTAAATTCATTATGTTTTGAGAGACGTGGACATTAGTTTCGCCTGCCAGTACTTTTAACACCTGTGAAGCTCTGTAAAAGAGAGGGTCTAAATGAAGCTCCTCAGTGCTGTGTGTTGTGACGCAGCACCCTTTCTAAGCTTGGCTGTGACAAATTGGGAGGCTCTGAACTTTAAAGGACAATGAATTGGTTTGAATTATTATGCTTTACTCAGTTTAAAATAGGGAGAATAGCCATTCTCATCCATAAGAATCTGCCACTTCATATAATTAAATTCTGGCAGACTACATACTGCAGGTGTATTTTAATTAAATTTATCCGCTATTACACTGGGAATAGAATGCAGCCTCTGTGTCTCCTCTGTACCTTGTCCTTCTCCCCCTCATCAATCTCTGTAAGTAGCTGAGATATCACTGGGAAGAGGTTAGACAATACTTGTAGGTAGGGATGAGAACTTGGTAAAGGAGAGCTTTAAATGAAATGAAGCCATGGGAAAAAGATACTTTGTGGTGAACAAAAGATGTGTCTAAACATTTAGTTCCCTGCATGGAAAGAAGATGGCATTTGAGCATGATCCATAGATTTCATTTGGCAGCACTTTCAGAAAATCAAATGTGAAAAGAAATTCTTTAGAGCCAGTATACAACTGAGTCTTAAAATAATAATAATAAATTTTTAAAAAAGTAAATTTCACCTTTCCACAGATAATTCACATGCCTGCAAAATATGTTTTTACTAGTAATTTTATTCAAACCTACTGATGTTTGCTAGCTCATTAAAAAGTAATTTGTGTATACTTTGCCTTGCCAATTGTGAGGGAATCCATACAGATAATAGATTTTTATATGAAGAAAATCACATTAATTTAATGTAAACGTGAAAGCTATGTTTTAAAATGTAAGCTAGGACTTAAAAGAAATTTAAAAGAGAAGGTATATTTCAAACACATGAATGAAGAAATCATTCTAAAGTGCTTTATAATTTCCATTGCACCAAAATTCAGCTTATTCATATGACATCTCTACAGGAAGAAATATTGACATATTTTATAAGCACACAAGAGTAAGTGGATAATGGCAAAATTGAATTTTGAAAAAACTGAAAATGTAATTTAAGCCCAACATAAATTCCAATGGTAACCATTTCATTTACACCTTGAATTAGTGTATGACTACACTGAAAAGTTCTAGGAAGAAAAAAAATAACAATTTTTCACATTTTAATGTTCAGTACAGTGGAGATTTGCACTCTCCAGACATTACATTAGAGTTTTGAAAATTAGTATTTTGGCATTCCTAAAACTGTAACACTTCATTTTCATTTGTTAGGATGACCCGAAGCACTGTGATATGAATCACAAAAGCAAAAAACAAAACAAAAGAAAAACATCATCATCATGTTTCTGTGGTGCACCTAATGTGCAATATGATCTGTAAAGCCTGACTCCCCTGGCCCCTTCTAAGCCTGTGATACAATATGTGCATAGAACCTTGTTCTATAAATGGCGGTCTGGAAGATGAAGCATTTCAGGGATGGTGCCCCATAGGAGGGATGGGTCTAAAGTCATTAATTGCATCATAAGGAAATCAATATCCTTGTTTGGCTCAAATAAAAAATAAAATGAAGTATATTCTAATTTTTTGGAAGAATAATATATTTTTTGGCATTCTATAATGCTTCTCACAGAAATTAGTTTTCCAGAAGCAACATTCTCTGTTGGGAAATTCCAATGGAAAACTTGTATTCAGCTCTCATTATAAACTTAATGCTATTGAGAACAGACTGTATACGTGGCTATAATAAATGGACCGGACTGATGCTTTTTAACCCATTCCATTCCCTAAATCTATGCTGAACAGCAAGCTGCCTGCCATTGAGCAGTTTGGAGAATGCCTGGAGATCCTGGGGATGACACACTCTGCCTGGGAGCCAGTAGCCCCAGTGTGGCTTGTACCATACAGGTAAAACTTCCAGGGCAGTCAGGACTGCGTGGTAACTCACCTCCCTCCATCCTCTCTCTCAGAAACTGTGTCAGCCCTATCAATAATACATTTGAGCATCTGACACTGCATTAGCAAATCATTGGTTTTTTTCTGAGAAAAAAATATCTGCTTGTATTTCATTGGTTTCACTGAACACCTTATTATCTAAGGCAAAATGCATCAGTGCTGACAAATTAGTGTTGCTGACCAAACCTTTCTTCTGCAGGAAAGCTGGGTCTGGGGAGTTTTCTTTACAAAATAGAGCAGCTATGAATGATTTCTTACAATATTTTTCAATTTGTGTAGATGAAAAAGAAAATGCCTATACCATATTATACGGCCTGATAAAGCAAGCAACAAGTGTAAAGCTGAAATACATCTGGCCTTTGTTTGAGTCTCGGGAGAGGACAGAGAGGGAAAATCACACAGAATCTCAGAAGAAATCAGCTTGGTGCACTCCTGACCTTTGGTCCCCAACAAGGTGTCAGAGGAGATCACCTAGAAGTTAAAAAAAAAAAAAAGCACCTGAAGATGTAATATAGACTGCTGTAATTTGTAATTGCTCAAATTCTGCTTTACATGCTGAAGCTTCTATGTTTTTTTGTTGTTGTTTTTGTTTGCCTGTTTGTTCACTTTTTTAATGAAAGTGCCACATTAAATTTATTCTTCTTCATTTTTCATTTCAGGTTGTTTTTGTTTATTTTCTTTCCTCTTTTATAGTCATTAGAGGTTTACAAACCTTTTCGTGCTTCTTCATATCATTGCCACTATTGCCTTTGACTTTTGCCTACTATCTTAGTTGTTTTACCAATATATTTAATCCTTCTACATTAGGATAATTGAGTTAGCTCTACATTAAAAATACTCTATCAATCAAATTGCTACCTGCAAAAATTTGATCCAACATGTAGTCAAATGATTTTTTAATATCTTAAGAACTCTTTCTGCATGTACATATATCCTTCAAATTTAATTCCTCTATAAACTGTTTGGTTGTCACTTTTATGTGTTATGAGCATCCATGACTGGTTGAATTAATCTAAGTTTTATACTCTTTTATACAATGGCTGGTGAAGACAACAGCTAGTTATAACATCTTTAGTTGCTTGGTGTAATGCAAAGTAAAATATTTGCACAGCAGCTACCAACCTATTTTGTACTTCAGTCAGTGTTTGCAGTTTTTATATGAGTATATTCATCTTCAACAGACTTCTAGTTGAACTAAGGAAAAAGAAATAACTTCAACTTCCTATTTTACATTCTTCTATCAGTCTAGTTAAATATTTGCACTATAGCATCACTGTGTATCTAAATGAACGTGTGGTGCTTGCCTTCAACATATGTGAAGCATCACAACAAAATAATAGTCATTTTTAAGCACAGACTGAGAAAAGCATGGCTAGTCAATGACGATGTATGCTGCTATAATATTCTGAGGTATATTGAATCACATGAGAGTACAATGTTAAGATGTGGCACAAAATCAAAGATTTATAACCTTCTAATTAAACTGTTGTTTTTTTCTTTTAGATCTTGTCAGCATTCATCTCATTAAAAATAAATGAATAAAACTGAGAATACTTATCTTACCTTTCATATCATTTAAAGTAATTTACGCATTTTAAATATACTTCATTGTTTTTATTCCTGGCCTTTGGACTCTTTTATTCTTTTCCTGTCCCTTTTCATCTTCATTCTGTTCTGCTGGCCCAAGTGACTATTTAGCATTCGATGTAAATTTACTGATACAACAGAACATTTTTTGTGACAATGTAATGTGTAAGAGTATATTAAAAAATTCAGCATGTAAAACCTTTCTTCCAAAGACAGACTGCTCTTTTTTTTTTTTTTTTTTTCTGTTTTCAAACTTCTCTGATGTGTTGTTTGTAATTTATGAACCAGACATTTGAGAGCTTTGAAAGCTTAATAATCTGAAGACATAAATACCCTCTTACAAATATGGATCATCCTAAAATGCTAAAGATTAAAATGCAGGGTCAAAAATTATGAACACAATTTACATTGAACAACTCAGTAATTCAGTCTCCATCACGGTAGTTAACATTTATTTTTCTCAATAAAAATACTTGCAGCTTTATGTTCCCAAAATAGACATTAAAATGTAATGAACATGACTTTTTGAAAACTTGTAGAAAAACACTTGCATGCATGTTTCCTAATGTGTGTTAATTAAACAGTCATGGGAAAGTCTTGCCTAAACCAGAGCACTGATTTGACTGCACATATCCAGAATTTGACCTTAGCATGTAAGCATGTTGGATTATATCACCGTCTTCTGTTTTGAAAGGGTTTTTGCTTTGAAATTAGTTCTGTTAATTAAAGGTTTCATGAATTATTAAATTTGATCTTAAATATTGATGGCACACAGAACAATTGGATCACTATTACAAAACCTCCAAAATGATTTAAAAAAAAATCTTAATTAGAATATACAGAGCAGAGCTGTAAGGCAACTTCCCTATGCACAATGCAGAATGTGTTTAAAGGAACAATGCAGAGGAAAGTTATTCTTGTACGATGACTTCTCAAGAAATACTTGCAGTTCATCAATTCTACAAACTACTCCTCAAAGTCAGCTTGAACCAGGGAGGTAGAAAGTTCAATCTAATTAAAGAAGACACGTTTAAGAAAGAGTATCTTCTCAAGCTGATAAGAAGAGCTGATGAAGCCTAGATTTTTAGAATTTGGAATCACAGATGAATTTCCCCATTTTTTAATAAAGATGGCATCACATCCCTTTGAACCTCTGTCTTTCCCTTTGTGGTCTCTTTATTTCACAGTGCTGACAGATATTCCACAGGTCTGTGGCCTTCACTCTTTTCTCAGATTTGACTGAAGCATTAACATGTACATAAAGTACAAGAGCAGAATCTGGCAGAGCTCTACTGTGTTATTTTGCTGTTTAGGGGCTACATGCTAACTAAATTGTTTAGAAACTATGGAGTGTTTTACAGCTAAGGAGGATCTCTGCAGGCTTTTAAGTCAGATCTTACTGGATTGATGTCTTTTTTAATAACTGGGTTTATGAAAAGCAAATAGCATGGTTTTTGACAGACAATTTAATAGTGCTACATACAATTCTGTCTGTCAAAAGTTCAAAGTGCAAAAAGTGAACTGACACATTTTACATTATAATTCTTGTTTTTCTGTTTTGTATATGATCTTTTAATTTTCTCACATCACTATATTTACTTCTATTTAAAACCAGGCCCTCTTGTTACTATTCTTATTCCACACACTTTTTAAAATGTATTTAAATAAATTTGTTTTATTTGTCTCATAACAAACATCAATAATTAAGTTCACCTGATTCACTTTAAGTTAGACTTTCACACTATATCTGGCCTTCCAATGGAGACTGATGGTCAAGGGCTTCTCCCATGTAAGTTAAAAATACTGTTCTGTCTATCTACTCTGTTCTTCCCACCTCAAATTTAGTGCTATTTTTTCCTAAATAGATGTGTTGTATATGTGCACAGCATGAAGTCTACAATCATAGTTAGCTACATCAGATCAGACAAAACAGGTGACTACATTTTTCTGTCCCAGCCCCTAACTACATATTCAAATGTTCTGTGATTTAAATGAAACCATTGATCTTTATTCAGAGGGTAAATGTAATCCCATGCTCAAAGTTCAAAGCAGATATGTTCTTATTTTTAAAAGAAACTGAGGGCCTCACTGATCACTTAGGTCAAATTGCAAATAAAGTTGCACTATTTCTGTTATTGAACCTGCAGAATCCACATTCTTTCAGAGAGCTAGAGTATTTTAGGAAACCACAGTGAAGAGATTGTGACCCAGAGCATTCTGGTAATTTTATGTAAAGCAAGTATGTAGGTCAGTTATCATATTAAAATGAATATGTCTATTATTTATAACATCTAAAGCAGTCTCACTTGCTTCATACATGCTAAGTAAGTAACCTTTCATCCACCATTGGCTAAATTCACCTCCAGGTAGAAAGGAAAAGCTTAAAGAAAGTTCTGAAACAGTTATCTATTTTTTTAAATGATATAAGCACCCTAGACTCAAAATGATGTCAACTTCTAATTTCCAACCCATTAGTCAGTTTAGAAGAGCTCCTTTTTATATTGCAGATGAATTTCTCAATTATCCATTTTTGCTCTATTGCCTATATATCATTTGCCTGACTTCTGGGCTTCAGCACTGACTGATACTTCAGTGCCTCTTATTAGCTTCCATTTTTGTATTGTTATTTACTGAAACAATTCTTTCTTATTCCTATTTCCTTTCTCTGTATTAATTTGAACAGAGCTGACAGGACATTATCACAGCATTCTGTCAGCTTTGTTTGGCCAACAACCTCTCCTACAACACTGCCGTGAGCCTATGACATGGAAGTGAGCTATCAAGTTTCTGTCATTCTTCATTTTTGTCATCATGAAAACAGGTTCAGATTCAGAACAAGAAATCTCAAAATCATATGAGCTTCCACTCATCTTTGCTATTTTTTCTCTTTAATTTTTATATACATTTCCTACTATAAAAATGTATTAATCTCCTATTAACCTTATAATACATTTTGTTTAATGTACATATTTTTTCTGGAATTAAATGTGGTTTTAAAATGTCTGCTTCTAAACTTTGGAACAGCCATGTGTAAGTAATCAAGTAATCAGAGCTTGTTTTTTATACTTGATGTAATCTACAAGGACATTATTTAAATGTGGTGATCAAACATTAACTTTTATGTATTACCAGAAAACATAATGAAATGATGTACTTAGCTCTTCATGCCAGGAAACAAACACAATATAAGGTGTTTGGGTCTATTCAAAACATGATATTTATTAATTTACATTTCACCAAAAGCTTTGGTATTTGTTCCCCCTCTTCCATTGTTAAAACAGTTTTGGTTCTACAGATTTCTTAAACAAATATTGACTAAATCTGCCATACACACCCGTATGTTAATTATGTATGCTGCAGTACAATGAAGTTTATAGGAAAGATTAATTAATTTCCACATTGCTGTAGGTCTCACTAGAAAGGCAGTTTCCAAAATATTTAATCTGACAAAACTTTAGTTCTCATTGCTACTCAGTTCTACACATTTATTGCACTCTTAAGAGACCACAGTTCTTTGGGTACAAAGGACTTCAGATATTTCCTTACAATATACACCACAAGCAGCACTGCTTAAAAAAAGTAATTACATCAACCTGTCATTATCTGGGAATTTTACCAATGGCATTTTGATTACTTGTTGTACTTCAGCAATAGTCTTTAGAGTTGAACAAGGCCACAGTCCAGACACCATTGACCCAAGCGAGCAATGCTATGTGAGTTGCCTGTCTGAAGCATCTAGAAATGCTTACTCGGCACTGATTCCAGATGATATTTAGATCTAATTTAATTTATATTCACGTACACTACCAAGCTGGTGATGTTTAAGAATAAATGTCTGAGATGGCTGGGGAGTATCTGTGATCTAGTACAGTTAGTTTTGCTCCTCTGGCAGCTAGCTGAATGTTTGATCCAACTCCTATTGAGTTCCATGGTCTTTGGATGAAATTGTAGATGTCTAATTAGCCATCTGTGTGCATATTTGCTGTGGCTGCACACACATACTGGACCTAGCCACTGTTAATTTAGTCTCCAAAAAACATTTGTGGTAACTATATTCAATACCAGCTATGGAATTAATCAATTTATGTATTCATGTCAATTTATGTATAGTGTCTGTTCATATGCATGGAATGTGTCTGGAAAACAAATTTTTTCTTGGTATAACCATTTATTCATGTATGCGTGCATAATCTCATATATCTGTCAGTAGATTAACCAAGGTACGAACTCTATTGCTATTACTTGTTTCCACTGAGTTGTTTTTAGTCACTTTCAGATAACACATTTAAAATGAACAACTGTGAATAGAAACCATCACAAAAACTAGGAAGTTTGCATTCTTCTCTTAATATCTATTTATTTCCTACCAAATTTTGTATTAGAATCTGAGAGACATTTACAGTTGCCCCTGTGCCTAACTTCCATATCTAACATAATGCAAACTATTGCAGAAAGTTGTTTCTTGCATGCACATTATATATTAATCCAGATTTTGACCAAATGTCTGCCAAATATATTATTCCATCTGGTAACATTTTGCATTTTCCTGTGAAAATATATAGCAATCACAAACCTTTCTCAGTAATCTTTTATATCTACATTACCCCTTAATGGTATTACTACTGTAATCTCTGCCTAATCTGTTTGGTGGGATATGGTCAATATAATCCATGGTTATCTTCTTTAATTTTTAAATCTTTGTGGCATGCAGAATTTTTCACAAAGCAAAATAACCTGATGTTCATTTTGCTTCATTTTGTAGCAGTACTGATAGCTGAATTTTATTTCAGAAACTGAATGATAAATTGGGAATTTTACTAAGAAATGAAAACAGATAAAAAACATTAAAAAGAAGAAAAAAGAAAAAACAAAGCAACACATTGACTGTATCTCAGGGCATAAGACAGAATGGAAGGAATCAGATTATAAGAACAAAGATCTCTAACAGAGAAAAGTACTGTGTGGTTATACAGAGATGTATATTCCATTTTGGAAGGAAGTGGGGAAAAACAACAACAACAACAACAACAAAAACACAGCATCTCTATCAGAGAAATCTGAATTGATAATTACAGAAAATTGGACACATGTGAACAGAGGAAGTTTTAAAACATAGCAATGGTAAGAAACAAAATAATCCAGGACAGTTGTTCCAAAATGCTACTTAAAAGAACAAACAAGTTGGAAAGTATTATATCCTCACAGATGAGTTCCAGAGCATTCCATGATTGGAACAACCAGGAGAAAAAATGCCTGGTGAGGAGCAAAAAAACACAGAAAGGTCACTACTGAGGTGGGTGACGGTGAAGATAAGAAAAAAGTGCTGAATAAGTCAATCCAGCAGAAAGAACACTGTATCTTAACTGAACTGCAACAAATGGGTCAGATCCCAAATCTAACTGGGGTCATGCTTCTAAATGCAACCAGATAATGTACCAACCAGTGTTAATGGAAAGGCAAAGCACTTTTTGCCCTGTGGGTTAACTACAATAACTTTCACCACTTAGATCAGTGTTACTTTGATGCTGCAATTACTCAAGGCATGTGTTGGTCGATATTTGCAATGTGCTTATTTACTGTCTACTTTCAGGTAGGAAAGTGCAGATGGCTTGTCTTGCTGAAAATAAATCCATGTAACTTCTTTTTTGCTTTTTGCTTTTTTAAATAGAAGCAATTTTTCAGCTCTGCTGTAAGGTACATTTGACTGAGCCTGAAGAATCATGAGCTGCAAACATAGAGAAATTCCTCATGAATTTTGCTGAAACTTAATAATGACTCTATTGTTGAATATGCAGCATATATAGATTCAGAGATGGAGAAAGAGATGGGAAGAAAAAATCAAAACTCTAACTTTTGTTTAGCTCTTAGTATAAGGCTGTTCATTACATGGATTTAAGTGTTCGAGAAAAAGAAAACCTGGTCGATTGCTTTTGCTTATTATTGCCATGCTGAAAAGTACAGACCAAAAACTCAGTCCTTTGAGCAGCAGTCTGATCTTACATGCCCCCAAGTGAGCAAAACAGGTAAGCTAAAAGTTAAAATTATCTTCAGTCATCATTTCTTCTCCTTTTCATATATTCAGAAGATACAGAAAAGTTTACAGCATTGAATAATATCCTGTTTACTGCCTACTTCATACCAGAGGAACAGCATGTGCTTGTATTTCTCCCAAGATCTAATAATTGCAACCTTTCAGAGACATCTTTTGGCACTGTGTTTGTATGGCACCTGTTTTAGAGAAGTGTCTGTGCCAATTTCTAGAAGCATAAATATTATTATTAATAATAATGATTTAAAATATTTTTTCCCAACAAAATGTGGTTGAGTCTTCATTGTGGTGATTTTGCAATAGTAGTTACTGTAATATGAGCTGTTCTAATAAGTCTATTACAGATCAATGGCTAAAGTACTAGAGATTGAAAATAGAGTAGTGGTCCAATCTTTCTTTTTTTTTTTTTTTTTTTTTAATTGAATAACATTCTGAAAAATGTTTGTATTTTGGCACAAAAGCAAATTTTCTTGCCTGTAGCCAGCTGTATTTGCCCAAAGCCAATGGGCAAAATGGGCATTCAGGAAGTTATCTCATGTTAAACTTGCTCCAAGTTTGATGCAAGGTCCAGTTAAAAGAAATACATTATTTTTCTGTATTCTTGAATTGTGTGCAATTTCTTATTTTACAAAGAGACTTGGCAGGTTTTCAAACCAGAAACCAATACTGATACAAAGCTTGTGTGCTCCTTTTAGCTGAATTCAGAGCATGATAAAAAAAAAGATGCAAATCTCGCTGTTCTTCACAAGCAAGGAAGCCAAAGAGGCATGACAAGGGCAAATACTTTAGTCTGACAGTTAAGCTGAAGGGAACGAATTATTACAACAGTGAGGTAGCTGAATCATGAACCAAATTACTACCAGCTCTTAGGAAATTTTTGACAAAACTTTTGTACAAGATATTCTAATTCATTAAAATCAGGCTTTTTTTTAGAAAAGTTCTTCAGGTCTGGGATTGATTTCCTCAATAAAACCAGAAGTAAGAATAAACCATTGTTTAGCAGGAGGAAATGGAGGATACAATAACCATGTGAGTATAAAACAGACAAGTTGTGAGCGTGGCCATCATATGCAGATCATCATATCATAGTATCATAGTATCATAGTATTGTGCAAGTTGGAAGGGACCTTAGAGATCATCGAGTCCAACTCCCGGGATTCGAGCCCTCTGTGTAGCAGAGCGGCACTTCTACCCCCTGCTCCACAGGGGGGGATTCGAACCCGGGCCCCCTGGTGTTGCAAACGGGAATTCTACCGCTGCGCCACCGGAGGCACACAACATACATACAACATACAACATACAACATACAACAGTACAGTCCAACACTTTGAATCACTTTTGATTAGATTTTCTCCAGCTTTTCAAAACATAAGAACAAAATATTTTCTTGACATTAAAAAATCTCCCTTCAGGATTAAAGCTACTGCTTTAATCTAATTTACTAAATAATATAATCTAAATAATACTATATAATATAATCTGTAATATCTATAATATATCTATATATCTATATATAATATAGATAGATAATATATATCTATAATAAATATGTATATAATATAATCTATAATACTAAATAATTTAATCTAATTTACTAAATAAATATGGCTTTTTTGTGCAGTTTCCTGAAAAAGAAAGTTAACTTTGATAATAATGGACATATGTTCTCCTCCAGTCAGCAATAAGAACTCTATCAATTTTTAGTATAGTTACAAAATAAACAATTATAATAAAAAGTGACTTTGTTTTATTTCAGTATCTTAATTGTCAGAATATTACGTTTCTGTTCTTATTTTGAAGTCACAGTTTGTCCTGTTAGAGGCCTAGGAATAACAAAAAGTCATATGTACATGACAGATGGCACATATCCTTTACTTTTTGTAATCTGTGATACATTCTGTTAAAAGGCAGTGGCTGGATTCCTCTCTTCCTTACTCTGCTGATTTATTTTGGATGAAAAAATATCTGAGGGGAAAAAAGATGTACCCCTAGGTGGAAAAATCCAATGGAAATGTAAGGCAAAGTGCCTGCTGGAAAGCTTCTAGTTTCTACTGAGAAAAATCTGGAAACTTGCAAGGAGTAAAGAGATTATTTCTCTCAGTGGGCAGGCTATCCTTGGAGATGACCGCAAGAATATTTTCTTATGTGTTCCACCTTAATACAATCACCGAGTATTGCATAAACCGGAAGTAAGGTCTGAAAAAATCTCATGATGCAAAGGGATAGGGAAGATTTGTTTAAAAGCCTGTTCTTCATTTCTCTCATAAAGAAAACTTAGGTTAGGTTAAGAAATGTAAAAGCCTTGGTGGATATTTTCTCATATACACACACAGATATATATATATGCATGTACATAGACTGTTAATTAATCACTTTTAATGTTATTATTAGGAGTATTACCCTTAAAGAAATCCCTTTTTCCTACACAAATGTTGGTGACACTTTCCTCACATTTGGGTAATTAACACAGCTGTTAACACATCTAATATTCTGTATCTGTCTTGAAATTTCTAGTTCTTTTTCAGACATGATTTTTCCTATTTCAAAGATTTTCTGCTGTCCCATGAGCTCTGTTAACTGATACAGTAAGTTTGCATTTCTCTTTATAGATCTTACTCTCTTCTTGTAATCTGTTGTTTTTCCTTCTCAGTAGAAATTTTCCTCTGAATCGTTCTCTCCATTTACTTCACGTTCCTGTAACCCAAACAGGAAATAGTGTCAGTGCTCAGGTTCTTTGGTTGTTTTCTACACAAGATGACCTTGTCCTGATCAATTAATCTGGGCATTAATGAGAAACACTTTCTGTTAATTATATCATGTATTTTGTACCATCCATTCATCCAATAAATTTCTTAACAATGAACTCTGAATTCATCTGCTAACATGCTAGCGTGGAGTAAATCCAAATTTAAGGCAGAGTTCTGTGAGAACTTGCTTCAGTAAGGATGAACTTGTTTTGACTAACTTCACCATCTGAACTGACATCGGCATTAAACAGCAAGGTATACTATAAATAATACTGTATCTTCTGCTACAGAAGGTGCTTGCTGAGAGGTGTTCCTGTGTCCATCCTGTCAGACACTGACTCTAGAAGATCATTTAAAGAATCTATACATTATATTTACTGCAGAACAGGCTATCCAGACTGTATTAATTCTTTACATCTCAAATGTCTGTGGGTATTTTATATGCTGTGTATATCAGGTTGTATGCTCTCAGTAATAATCTAGAATAAAGATGTAACCTCACCACAGTTAAACAGGTTGAGACATAATCTAATGCACAATCTCTGTATTACTGAAAAATATTGACACAAATGGATGGTATTCCAAACCAGTCTAATCCTTTAAGAGGTTAAAAGGGAAAGACTGGCAGCAGTGTTCAGACAGCAGCCTGTGAGGCAATGAGAGAGACTGCTAAGTTACCAGCAGGATGAGTGGTGTAACTGAGGATAAGATACCACAGAGAAGCCAAGGACTACACTGTAAATTGTTCACTCATGTGGGTAGTTCTGCTGAAGTCTTCTGAAGCTAGCAATACTCTATCTGAAGCTGAAGTTGAATGAGCCATTCTTCATTAGGAGACCGCACTCATGCTTTTTCCTGAATCACGTTGCCAATTCCAATCTGCTCCCTTCGCCATGCTAAATATGGCCAAATAGCAACTTGAATTGAATGATCCAATCTCTTTATTGAGAAGAGATTTGGAAATTCTATTTAGGCATCGATCCAGAGTCCTGGATCATCTCCTTGACTTAGTCCACTTCATGAATTGTGCTGGCATGGAAGTAAGGACCTAAGAGGGTACTGTAAGAAATTTAATTTGAATTAAGAAATTATCAGAAAACACATTTCTGGGTTTAGGCAATAGCTGTGGAAAGATAAATTGTTCAAACTGTTAACTATAATATTGGAACTTTACAATTGAACTTATTATCAGGATTTAATGCATACAAAATACTGTGCCTGCCATATAATGCAGGTGTGGATCTCATTGTTCCAGGACAATATATAGTTCGGAAGTTTTAGGAAAAGATTCATAAAAGGGTGTGATGCCTGTTAGAGTACATTACCAATAGACAGCAACTACCATCAGAAAGAAGGACTTTTAAAGATAATTTTAAATATTCAGGTAAAAAAAATCAGAACTCCAACAGTAACATATCAGCCAGCATAATCTGATGCACAAAACAGTTTTAAGATTTCTAAAGTTGAAGATGATTCTCACAGCAGCTCTGTATAATAATTCTCTTTTCTAAACAACCTGGGCAAAGAAATGCACCTTCCAGAACATCCTCATATCACAGAGCGTAGTACACTTCAGATTACAATGATTAGTCAATTCCAGATTTTCTAAAAATTCTCCAGTAGGTCTTTTGATAACTCTTTATCTTCTAGAAACAGCTTTAGGCTCAGTGCTTCCACTGGAAAAAAATGTAACCCTTCAGCCTGAAAATACATCTGTTGCTCAGATAAGTGCATGCTATACAGAGTGATAGCCTTTTGTTGAAACTGCTGATAAAGAAGTGATGCACTAGAGGATAAGCAAAGCATTGACTGAAAAATCCCTGTTTAAAAATAAATTAAAAAAATAAAAAATACATGGGAGAAAGGGAGAAAAGGAAAGGAAGAGAAGGGGAAAAGGGGGAAATGAAGGACGGAAAGAAGGGAAAAATAATGAATAAACGAAACTGTCAGAAGACTAAAAAAAAAGAAAAATCTGGAAAGCACCAGCAGAAATAATCAAAACCACTCATCTTTATATTACAAGTTCTGAGAATGTCTCCAGGGTGTCAGCCTTTTCTCTCTTTGGGTGATTTTAGGGATTGGAATGGAAAAAAAACTTACTGGAAGAAAATTCTAACTCACACCAATCTGTCCAGTTGTTGTATAATGCTCTTGCCAGAATCTGCTCTGTTAGCTCTTGGGAATAGTGAAGAATACATTGAAGAGCCACACAGATGATTAAAGTGTGCCAGGATCTAAATTTATAGCCTTCCCATCCCTTTAGTTTGTCATTGCGTTATCTAAAATTAAACTTGAGGTGTTTGAAGTGATTTACTCTTCCCTCTATAATTAGGAAAAGCCTCTTGATTGGCTTAATTTTTCCCCTTTTCATAGGCATGCAAATATCTCCCTAGTAGACATACATTTGCTCCAATGAGATCTAGAAATTTTTCTTCCACCCCTTTCTACTTTGTACTGGGGAGTTATTTACCATGTTTTTGGTATTAGCATTCTGTATCTGTGTTCAAGAATCATCTCCTTAGTAAAGATGATGACCATCTGTTATTACATTATATTGAGTTTTTTGAACTTTAATTACACGTACATTTTCCTTTTGACAGGCACACCTCTAAAGTGTTTGAGTGTACCACATTACTCAGCCCATCTGCCCTTGAATGATCTGAACCCATCAGGATCCAAATACACAAGGACTGAACTGGGGCTCACAACTCTCAGCCACATTCAGTTCCATGACCGTGCAGCCTTTTACAAACTTTTTGAAACACACAACTAATTACCAAGGGAACTCACATTTTTTAAAAGGAGCTGGAATCTACCAACAAACTGAGGGGAGGAAAGAGGGAGGCCTTTTCTGGATAACAAAATGATAGAATATTCTTTAATCTATCTTTATATTTTTAGGTTATTACCCAGCAAGCTATTTACCTGGAAGATTTACAAAGTGCTACTTTCAACATACTCAATAAAATGAATAGCTTTTATTAAACACAGAAGATGTTGCCATTTGAGAAAATACCAAACTGGAAGTCTACTTGTAAAGCCAGCTATTTAACTCAGGCACTACTTCAGTATGTTGTAACTGAGAATTAAGACAAACATATGCAAGGCAGGCATTTACATTGTCAATATCCAGACTTTAAAATTCTCAAGCTATAGAGCTATACCTTATCATCATTTCATATTTGTCCTTATTATATTTTGATCCTGATTTTCTTTACTGCTCCCCTTCATGCCCAACTTTTCATATTATAACCAAGAGAAATTGCTTTTTGTTTCAGAGTCTGTACAGTAATCCTTCTATAATTCAGTTTGAATAGGAACAGACAAACGCTTTTTAATTTCAAAAATGATGACAGATTTTTCCAAGTTCCTACAATGGATATATATATTCTCATTATTTATTTATGTATTTATTTTCAAGGGGAAAGGCAAAAATCCTACAATAATGCATTGAATCTATCCTTTATTTGTATTTTCAGCTTGAGTGTATGTAAATTGCTTGACCCAGCCAATGTCTACAAATAAGTAGAAGTAGATTCTGAGACAGAAATCATTGTGAACTTGTTTTGAATCAAATTTGGAAGGTACATTTGGAAGCTAAGTTACCTTTGGGGATTACTTTTTATTATTTTTTTATTTTATTTTATTTTATTTTATTTTAAGATAAGAGGAAAATAATGATAAATTGCATTAGATGTGATTGGGTTTGGGAGAAAATGGGAAAACATAATGATCTTTAGTACTGTATTTATCAAAAAGTGACAATACAATACGGTAGCCACATAAAATCTATCCACAGTAAATGAGAAACAAATGTTTAAATATGTAGGGAGAGATAATCAACCCTGCGTTTGAAAAATATAGGACTCAGAGTGTTATGAACACTGAAGTATGTAATTACACAGGATTTAGGTCACCTGATTAATCCTGGCAATCAGTCTCAGGGAAAAAGTAAAGTATCTGACTTAAAGCGATTTTCCAGGGTTTCTCAAAATCATTATACTATCACTTTCTTTCTTATGGTGCCTTAATCCCTGTAAAAATATAGCAAAGTCCTGCTGAATAACACTGGTATTTGTCTTTCTAGCTTGATGGACTGAAAGTTATTGAAAGACTGACATCCTCTCCTCCCACCAAGCTGTAACTCCATCTCCCTCCTGCACTGAGTTACTACTGATTCCATATCTGTAAAAATTATCAGACAAGCTAATTAAAAAAATAATAATAATCCTTGCTACTCCTCTCCTCTTCCCCTCCCCCACCCCTGCAAAACACAGCCTCAAAAATCTTCCAGATGCAACGAGGCTGTTTAAGGTCACTTCTGTCCTCTTTGTCCTTTCTCTCTGGAGTGAAAGCAAGAAGTGAGAAAGACCCTTTCACACTTAAAATGTCAGCTCAGTAATTGCTGCTATCACAAAAAACAACCAAATCATTGTGAGAGATTTCATGTTTTTCTTTTAGAGAATCAGTTTATATGCAAACATGAATCATATGGCTAAAAAAACAACAAAAAAACCAAACGAACCAAACAAACAAACAAACAGATTTTCACTCAAAAAGAGTCACATACCATTGATTTTCTTGACAGCAAGTAGTAATGAGATTATATTCACAGCTTCTATTTTACTCTTTGACAGGAGAAATACAGGTACTGCAAATAGCCCTAAAACACATCTGATGTGAAAATATGAAATCAAATCTCTTTGAGGAGTTTGGTAATGACAATGAAACAAATTCCACAGTAAAGCAAGATCTATCCATAGGTCCTCCTATGCTCTGAAACCCCTTGAAAAGCATTTATTCAAGTGTGTGGGTGCAGCATAGCACTGCTGATCACTGCCTTTCACCAGAACAGTCAGAACAAATTGTAATGGACCTTAGAGCAAGAATGCTTAATAAATTCATAATGTATAATTTTGAATTCAGAATAGTCTGAATAAATAGAAATAGATATGAAAGATAATGATTAATTTTAAGTCAGCTACAATACTTGCTGATTAGTATGGAATGTAGTATGCCTGGCCATCAAAAAATAAGGCTCTTGAATACGAGAGTGATGTCGGGAAAGGAAATATATGAAAAGCTAATACATAAAAAATGAAGAGACTTCTGAGAGAGTGAACAAATCTGGAATTTATTTTTGATATGCATTGGAAAAACATCACAAGAACAGACTCATAGGAAAGAACAAATACAGCTGTGATTTATCTAGTGAAGGTCACTTTATATTTCAGAACTTTCTTTTGCATTTCCTCTTCAATATACCTAACTATTTATTTTATTTTGTTTGTAAAAACAGTGCTGTTAAACTAAATTTACTCCCTACACTATGTTTTTTCTCCTGTCAGACTAACTACATGCCTGGAAACAATAACTAAGAACACTAAATATATTTGTGGATTTAAAATGATTTCGGATATTTGAAGAAAATCACATTCATAAGGAACAAATATAAAATTTGTCCATTAAAAACAAAACATTAATTTGTAATCAGCTGTCAGAGGTGCAGTTGAATATGAATTTAAGAAATGGCCTGATTACACAACCATTCTGTGGATAGTTCTGAATGAACATAAAAAGTCTAGCAATTTATTCTGATATGATTTTGCATTTCAATCAAAATCACTTGCATGATATGATCAATACTTAAAGTGCTGTGTGGCTTTCATATAATACACTCATATCAGCTATTGTAGTCTTTTAATTTCTTTCTTTTTCCTAAAGGGAAAAAAAAGACCATGTGAAATTGGTTCTTACCACTGATACAGGTTGGTTTACTTAGCAATAGGGATTAGCTCATTAGTTTAAAAACCAATATATTAGCTTAGCAAAAGGAATCCATAAGTGACACTTCTAAAACTTTCCATTTCAGCTTTCGTGGGTGAACAGTCTTGGTATTCCTCAATAATTTCGCACTGGGAACATAATAGAATACGTTTATCTTCTGCCTCGATTTTGCCTCATGAGAAGTACTGGAGTCATGACAGAATACTTCTATTATATATTATATACTTCAAAATAAGCATGGTATTTTCCTCAGGTTCCACATATACTGTATTTAAAAAGTGGCCCACTGTGACCTATTAAGCAATGGAAATTTTCCCCAAACTGTGCAAAAGTGAACAAAAGTGAGTCAAAGTTTTCAGTGATTAAGCTGATGGTGAAAAAAGGGGAAGCAGGTGGGCACTTGGCCATCCTAAATACCACTGAGCATGCCCAAAGGGACATTAGCACATGAGACCTTGAAAGACAATGAATATGTTTGCCAATGTACTGCATATGTATATCTTAACCATATCAGTGTAGAACCTGAACTCTGAGAGGGTGTGTTTGCTTGTCGAGTAATCCAGTGCACATTATGAGGAATAAAGGAACGGCACTGCCTAACACCATGTCAGAGTTAAGGAATTTTCTTCCCAAATTTCACACACCACTTGGATTACCATTAAAAATTCAATTGTTGTTAGCAAATTCTTCACTGTTCCCAATTGTCTTGTATTCAAAATACTTCAAGAAAAGGTAGCTGATGTGACACCTACAGGAACTTTTGTAGATATTGGCTTTTTTACATATAACTACCATATTTAAAATATCACACACAATTCCACAAAAAGTAGACAAAGCTGCTCTGTGGCAACAGCATGACAAAATTAGGGCCAGAGCTAAAGGATAAGCTTTGATACATTAAATGTATCAGTTTAATTTTTATATATATATATATACTTATTATATAATATTATTTTTTATTTTGCACTAGTCAGACACCTAAATTTGGATGTTTTGTTCTTGTTATTGTTATAAACTGATTTTAAAACTCACAGTTTTGGGAGTTGTCAGAAGTACCATGCCTTGCTTCTGCTGTGATGAAGATCTAAGTCAGGGGGATACCTGAGGATCCTGAACTGCTGCCTGTGCTAAGAACACCAAATCCAGAACAAGCCATGCAGATTTTAGTTGGAGCAGCAGAAAGTCTGCTATTCAATCACAGTGTCTGCATGGATCCCCTTTTCTTAGCTTTCCCCTGGGGTAGGAAAAAATCTTTACAAATCTCTTCATACTGGGAAGATTTCATGCCTACTGCCACAGCTTCTAGTGAGAGAGGAAGTCTGAGGATGAAACTGTTTAAATACTTTCTGCCTCTGCCGCTTTCAAGAAGATTGGATTCGTGGGGAATGAGAACAAAAGACAGATGAAATATAATTTTGTACTGTAGAATTCAAAGGTACTCAAGTAAAAGGAAATAACCTTGGTTTTCAATTTCTGAACTCAGCAATATGTTGATTATATCTTAAATAATATAAATGTATGACACACTCTGAGAACCTAGTTTCTACTTAGTTTTATGCCCCTTATTAAAAAAATAAATAAATAAATAAATAAATAAATAAATCTAGGTACTGACTCTTAGAAAGTTATTTTTTAAATCCCAAGCCTGACCAGAAAGGAGATGTTAAAATAACAAGTCACATGAATTAGCACTTAATAATGACATAATTTCTGTATTGCCTAAAAATTACAGTCAGGTTCTTCAAGACATAACTAAGAGCAAACAATTAATATCAAGTACTACAACACCTTTGTTGTAAGCATGCTGTTTACCTGGATCACAAATCTGCAAGTTCAGGCCCAGATGAAATGTCAGACGTGTCTGACATATAAGTGGCTTAACTGGAATAGTATCATGCAAATCCAACAAGGGTAAGTAATACCAACAAATATTTCCCTCTAACGATCCATGCACGCAAATGACTGTGTGGCTTAAATCACAGCATGCTTCTTATAGGGAACTAGTATAGGAACAAGGAGAGCTGCAGTTAATCTTCTCTCTCCTCCAACATCCTGCTTGGACTCTGGGCACACAGCCATAAAAAAATTATGGCTGCCTCCTGTGCAGGTGCCCTCATTTGGGGAAAAACATCTCTCCTCCATTTAGCACAACTGTTCAGAACTGACAGAATTTGGCTGAATGCTGTTAACTGCAATCCTAGAAGAACAAAAGAAGCTGCATGTAGCAGGTGCTACGTTTTACATTCAAACTAATTAGAATACATGATTATATAGGCAAGCTCTGAAAAATTAGCCTTGAGATGAATTCTACAGGGACTATTTTAGTAGAAGTAACCAGACTAACAATACAGATGCAGTCTCCTTGGCTTCCCCTTTAGAGTTTGTTGTTGTTTTTAAATTTTTATTTATTTTATAAGGGCAATATAAAGCAATTAACAGTTTTTGTCAGAAAATAATACAGATCAATCATATTTCTTAACAAAACTGTTTGTCTTTCAAAGTAATATTTACATTTCAGTATTGGTGAAGTTCTACCTTCTATAATATTACATTTGCATTTGAATACCCTATTATCCAAAATGTATACCTTTATGGCTTAACACAGAGGGTTGGCATAAGCTCTTTATTTTTATAGTATACAAACAGTTGTCATATAATTTTCCCTTTAGTGATAACTGAATCTTAGCATAAGTAAACATCAGTTTTAAGAAAGCTAAACTAAATAATGCTTTCTGGGGAAGATGCATAAAAAAATAGAAATGACATGGAATAGTAATCTTTTTATTGAGCTCTACTAATGAGACAGTTGAGCTGTAAGCCATTCAGTATTATTTCATAAAATGTCACACATTACAGTGACAGCATTTAATATTATGATTTGAACTCTGGAAGTTATGATTCTACATAATTACTGGTGGGTTTGCACTTTCATGACAAACTACTTACTGCACTGAAAGACAGAAACAAGTATATAGTGAGATATTTCTTATTAGGCTTATAGTGGTGGGACTGATGACAATTCAATCACATGAATTTTAACAAAGATTGTTCTTTTCCTCCAGAGTACTGAGGACTTGCCTGTATAAGCACTTGGGAGAAAAGGAGAGTTGAAATCAACATTTGACGTGTCCTTGCTGCCATGCTATGTTCAGTAGGTAGATGGACAAAACATTTTATTTATTACTTGGTGAGTTGTACACCACACTTCTCCCAGCGTTCTTTTGAATTTTGCTAAAGATTACTTTTCCTACCTCTGACAGTTAAATTTATATGAAATATAAATATTTTATGAAATATATAAATATGTAAATATATAATGTGCAAAAATGTATACGATTAAACTCATGATATCACATGCTTCTTTGCTGTTCTAACTTTCCAAAATACTTGACAACATGTTTTTATTATCATCAGACTTTTCATACACTAGCTAAAGAGAAGGGAAGGTAAAGGGAGGAGAGGAAAGGACAAGGGACAAATAACCACCCTATACATAAAAATTGGTATATGTGATTTTCACATTTATCTGTATCCACTGCCACATTAAAGGCAGAAGTAAATTATTCAAAGGCATCTTATTCTCCCTCAAGGAAAAGCAGCTGTCAAACAAAGGGCCTGTTTCAAAGTAGTCCTCCCACCAGATACTGATGCTTCTTGTCTAGCCCTGCTTCACCCACATTACTGTCTTCTCCTCACACTATGTCAGAACAAAGGCTGTTGGCACAGGTTAAGGTGACAGATGCCTCTGGCATGCAGTGGGTGAAAGCACTGAATGAAGAGAAGTAATGTGAGAAAAGAAGAGCTATGATAAAAGAGAAATTAAATTGTCATCTTTGATAAGTACATTGAAATATCCTCCCATGATAAAACAATCTATAGCACATTTGACCTAACATTCTACAAAACCGTGCTTGGTTTACAAAATCTCTTTTTATTACTTGCATTATGTTTCTATCCAAATAATCAGAGTTCTAGAATACCCTCTATTTTTTAACCTTGTCTCACTTCCAGTCCCTGAAAAGGAAGTTGTTAAAGAGGTTTAATTGAGCAGTGACCTATTGGATACAGCATTAAAAGAATCAAAGGTATCATTTCAAAACTCAGTTAAAAGTTTCTCATTCCCTAATGCCATTTACTTTAATAGGGGAGAAAAAGGTACCATTTCCTTTTTAATTTTTTATTTTTTTATTTTTTAAACTATAGGCTTAGCATACATCTATACGAAGACCATGATTGCACTTCTCAAATTTGTGCTCACAAGTTCTGTGACTCATAATTTCATTTATAGTTAGTTTGGACACTGCTTTAATCAAGCAATTGGTGTGGATCTGCAGGCACATGTCCAGCAATTACTAGCCATAGGAAGGATGTTCAGAGGACAAAATCAACTGCATTTTTAAATCTACTCCAAAACTGAGGATGAAGAAGCATAAAAAAAAAAAAAAAGACAGGAAGTTGCAGTATTTATTCTTTTTACATATATTTGTATATAGTTTCCACTTTCTCTGAGGGAGAGAGAACAAAGAAAACAAGCCTTTCATAGGCTGCCATAGGAAGGTAAGAATTGGAAGTGGTGTAAATCTGTAACAAATCTTTTGTGAAGCACCGAGACTCTGGAAACAAAACCTAGTATGAGATTTCATAAGAACTTAAAAGCCTAAAGGAAAATATTGCATGGTACAGGAAGATAAGTGTGCAAAGCAAGGTGATGCTAGGGTAAGCTAATGCTTATAGCTGCTGAGGTAAGGCTGATGTGTTGTGAGAGCTACAAAAACCTAGCTAAAGCAAAGCCATGATACCAATAATTTGAAGAGACAGAAACATTACTCTCCTTTGTTATTTTCTTTCCTTCAATAAAACCTCTATTTCCCTTACAGTCTCTGTGCTCCGCTATTCTGCATCAGTTGTTGGCCAAAACCTGTCCCAGTACACATGAAACATCCTGCTTTAGCAGCTGTGTATGTTTACCAGTTCCGTCTGCAAGTAGTTTATTAATCTGAAAATCTAAAATATCTTTTGTTACAAATCAGGTGAGGACATTTGCAGAGGAGTTATGTTACGTTATGGTTGATCATGTTTACAAGTGAATGTTTGAACTCAGAACTGGGAGAACAACTGCATGCTATGCCTAGAATAGCTGCTTGAGACAATTGATGGGAAATTCATTTAACACAAATAAAAAGAAA
Organism: Excalfactoria chinensis; assembly: GCF_039878825.1. Classification (NCBI taxonomy): domain Eukaryota; kingdom Metazoa; phylum Chordata; class Aves; order Galliformes; family Phasianidae; genus Excalfactoria; species Excalfactoria chinensis. The sequence continues at coordinate 27,778,409 of NC_092828.1, read as the reverse complement.
AGATGTAAAATTAGGCAAGCAATGAATATCTACGCTTTTATTTAAACTACATATTTAAATGGGAAATGTAGGGTTTTCAAGTTTGTTGCTCTGGGCTATTCAGCATGATTTGAACTTTCTGGACTATAACAGAAAGAAGAAATTGTTTTTCAGGTCTAACAAAAAGATGAGAATAAGAAAAATTAAGCACTGTCTAAAAAAATAAAATAAAAGTAATTTCAAGCATTAGGACATCTATGAAGAAATCTAAAATATTATCCAGAGTATTAAAACGAAAATACAACAGAATCAAGACCCCATGCATGTACTCAGCTCTTCATTATTCTGAGCCAAAACACACTTGACCCCCAAAAGATATAGATATGCAGGTCACCACAGAAACTTTCCAGTTCCCTATAATGAGTTACTTCAAGGTCAGCTGAGCTTGTTAACTCTGGCTCAGAACTCTTCTTGCTGGACTCAGTGTGGCTGCTTGGAATCCTCGGTGAGGCTCATTGCACTACACCTGAGTGCTCTGGCAGTGGAGCTTATTAGGTTGAGTGCAGAACTAGCTTGGGCCTGGACTTGGGGTCACCACAGGGCTAAAGCAGTCTGATAACCCCCCTGCAACCAGGAAGCAAGTGGAAGATTGGTGAATCTCTATAATCAGCTCTAACATGGCACAGACAGAGACTACAAGCCTACCTGATCCTGGTGAGATTCCAAGAAAAATTGCTGAAATATCTCTGAAGTACATTCTTCGTTTTGCCTGTTTCAAAATTCCTGCTGCCTCATCTAATAGATGGATCAGAACACCCTTAACAAAATAATGACATCTCATAAATTATATGTAAGACCAAGTGACTTAATTACATTTAATTGATTATTGCTAGCTTTTTTTCATATCACAAGGATTCATAAAAAATTAATTGCATCTAGGTGGCATTACACATCACCAGAAGTTTTTCTAAATACTTTTGGACAGATATGAATATTGGGTTGGTTGTAAAATGATATGTATGAGTGAAAACATTTTTATATTATCTTTCACTGAGATGCACTAATAGAAAATAATTTCATGCAAGAATCTGATTTCCTTAGGCATTAGCACACACCATGAGAAGGGAAGAATCTTTTCCACAAGAGTAAGCCCCATGCAAGTACTTAAGGTACTGGAGCAGGTCCAGAGAAGGCAACGAGGCTCATGAAGGGCTTGGAGAATCAACCCTATGAGGAGAGGCTAAGGAAGCTGGGGCTGTTTAGTCTGGGGAAAAGGAGGCTGAGGGGAGACCTTATTGCCCTCTTGGAGTACCTGAAAGGTGCTTACAGTGACAGCAAGGCAAGTCTCTTCTCACTGGTGACAAGTGACAGGATGAGGGGAAATGGCCTCAAGTTGCACCAGGGCAGGTTTAGGCTGGATATTAGGAAACACTTCTTAACAGAAAGGGTAGTTAAATACTGGAATAGGCTCCCCAGGGAGGTGGTTGCATCACCATACCTGGATGTGTTTAAGAGCCGTTTGGATGTGGTGCTCAGGGGTATGATTTAGCAGAGGGTTGTTAGAGTTAGGGTACTGGTTAGGCTGCAGTTGGACCTGATGATCTTCAAGGTCTTTTCCAACCTGGGTAATTCTATGATTCTATGATTAAGGTCTTCCAGTAAAATATTGCAATGAAACTCAGATATCAATTTTGAAACCTTGGCTGACACATGACCTCTTTAACATAGATGACATACTTAGGTTTGTTGTTGTTTGTGTTTTGTTTTGCTCTGCTTGTTTTAAGAGATTCCTATACACATCTATTTAGTGGGGAATTTTTTGTATGTTCTGAAGCACTGGTTGCAAGAAAAGCTAAAAATTCTCCTTCACATAATTACTTGAAACAAGTTTACACCTTAGAACAAAAGATTTCAAAAGAATTCAGTCAACTCCAGTAGTCAGGACAAGTGCTTCATCTTACACCTTCAAGACATCAGCCAAAATCAGCCTATATTAGGATTTTTCATTTCTGCGCCATTCATTTAAAATCTCTGGTTCCATTTCTCTAGCATTCCCTTTCTCTATATTTATTTACTTATTAGTATAAGCAAACCTGAAATGTAAAGTATCCTATATGCTCAGATAATGTTTCACTAAGATTTTCCACCCTAACAGAAAAAGAAAAAAAAATCCTGTTTAAATGCGTTTCTCTGTAAATCAAGATGTAAAGAGATTATGAAACAATCAGTGACCCAGTCCCTGTGGATGAAATCCATCAGAGAAGAACAATTCTGCCTTTCAAAGGAGATCTAAATGCTCTCTAAGTAGTTGAGATCTCTGACAATAGTTAGTATAATAAGCACTTGAAGTACTTGTTGGCTTAGCATTTGTTTCTACATGAAGTATCACTTCAAGGGACAAAAATCACTGGGTATGATATCAGAGGACACATCCCTAGTTCTTGAAAGTAGTTTACAGCCAGACTATATCTTACAGACACAAAAATATGCTCCTTATGTAGAGCTAGATGCTACATACAGATCTCTGAAAGCAAAACAAGAAAGCATACACTGTTTAGATAAATATAGCTTCACCACCTTTATCCGAGAAAGAGTTTGAAATTCCCTTCAGTTCTTCAGATTTCTACAGTTTAGGGTACAGCTGAACTACAACAGCTCTACTCCTCAAAGAATTCCACATTCTCAGCGAAAATGAAACTTTTCAAAATTATTCCAGAAAAAGGGGGTGAAAGAGTGCTGAGTAGACAGGCAATAAGGCAGTTCACTTGACGCAAGGGGATACTCTCATGACCTACATTGTTCAGTTCAAGGAGATGTTTTCTAACCAGATCATTGCAGCAGGGATTTAAAGAGGACATTTAATGTGATGTCCAAATGGAAATGTAACTTCAAAAAATTGTTTTCAGGTTCCTTTTACATATTAAGTTAGACAAATTTTCTCTAAGGTTTAATAAGTAAACCATCTAAGTCCCTGAAATAAAAATAATAATAAAAATTTAAATGAATAACAGTTTTATAGAGAAAAGATATACTTTTCTTCAAACTGCACTATTACAAATGTTTCTTCAAAGTAATAAGATTTACAGTAACACAACTAGTCTTAGTGATGACTGATGATTACCAGTCATAAGTACCTAGAGGCAGAACATCTCTGAGTTCCATACTCTGAGTAGTAGAGCTATGTTAGTTATGGTCTCTTGGAGAAAGAATTAAAAGTATAAACTCTTAGCCAAAAGAAAATGTGAAATGCTAATCATAATATTAATAAAATGCTCAACTCTTATGATTTGGAACAGTAAGTACAGGCTACCGTCACATCTGCTGATGCAGAACTTCCAAAAAATTTAGGAAAGATTTCACAAAACATACATTTTTCCTGACGTAGTTTGAAATACCAAGTAGTAAAATGAATTTCTATTTTAAATCTAGACCATGAAACAGAGTGGAAACCTAAGGGAAAGAGGCTAAATGCAGTAAATATCTCAAAACATAGAGAATGGGAGTTGAACTTTGAATTAAGCAGCATTTGTGGGATCATGATATTCCTGGAACTTGGTTTTCCTGAATATAAGCAAGCCACTCACTAAGATCTACAAAGATAAAAAATAAAAAGGTTAACTGGAATAAATTTTATCTTGGGACTAGGTATTCCAGCGGTGTCACAAACAGCTTCAAAGAATAAGCCTGTTAGTAGAAGAGGTCCTTTTATGAGGTTCAAATTAGTGGTTATTTATTTATTTATTTTTGCTTTTACAGACAGGATATGTCAACAAAGGCCACAGTTGTCAGAGAGATAAGCAAGACAAATTAGTGGAGCCTGCAATTCTGGCTGTCCTGATGGTGGGTTCTACTGTGTCACACTGTTCTCTGCAGTGCTTCACTTTGCTTAAACTAAAGCAGCAAGGTAATAAAAGCATGTAGTAGCAGCATACAAAACTATTGATGCAAGTTAGCTCAAATAGAGGAGTTAAGAGAAAGATGACATCTGGACTCATCCCTGCTTTCCAATGAAGACAGTTTTATTTGACTATTAGGACCAAATTCAAGAGAAAATGAAGAGAATGAATCCAACCCAGATATGAATATTACATAAAAGAATAATTGAGCTCACGCTGTTTTTTTGCCTTGTTTTTCTTTCAATTAATTTCCTTTTTAGATAGCCATGTGATGTGTGGGTCTGAAATTATTAGATGAAATAGGATCTGAAAGCCAAGTCTTCACATCTAGTAATAACTGTGCCTTCCAGCTCTTTTGGCAAATGGAAAAAAAAAAAAAAAAAAAAAAAAAAACAAAAAAACAAAGCATGAATTAGCACTAGGCTATTCCCTTCATAACTGCAAATTAAATAATTCTGACAAAGTGAAGATACCAAAACCACTGACAAAGCAAAATGCAGACAGATATTATGTGATATCCAGCTCTGGCAAAAAGAATACGAAGAATGATGCCTACTCTTGTTTCTATAGGAAACTACAACTAAAAATCTACAGAAATAACAGACAAAGTGTTAAGATTGAATTCAATCTTATTTATAAACTATTAGTTGTGCTGCACATTCTGATATATAGGCTTTTGTTATTTTATGATATATTGATTTTTGCCCAGGGAAGGATTCAACTGATGAAAAACGAAGCTGTCCTACTTCTGAATACAAAATCAAATGACAAATGTTAATATAGGAAAAGTGTTACAAAGTAACAAACTGCATTATCTTACAGTAGATATAATATAAAATATAAATAGACAAAAGCAAAGCATATGTTGGTTTAAATACTATTTGTCTACTCCAAGGATGTAAGGTAAAAATTCTATTCTTGCACTCGTGTTGTATTTATAATTGCTTACATCATAACTGTTATACCACATTAATGTCATCTATGGAGGAACACTGTTGTGTTATGACATAGATGATTTTTGAGAGTCCAAGGAAAGAGGATATTAGCAGTAAACAAGAAGGAATAGATTTAGGATTGAATTTCTCTGTGATCTCAGCACATCAGCAATGAAGCTGCAAATGCAAAAGGTATCAAAAACTGACATGTGAGAAGGTAGGGCAAGGTGTAAAAGAGATGACAGTGGAAACTATTTGAAAGTTGTAGTAACAGATCATACAGTTAGTGCAAGGTATAAGGGTTTATTTACATGTTCATCTATGATAATTCCTGGTATCTTATTCGTCTTCTTCTATATGGTCCCTCAGTTTACAAAGCATTTCCATCCATCCATGGCTTTGCAGCAACTTTTCCAATAGGAGACGTTTTTCACCTATCTGACTTCTCACATGTAGCCAACAGATTAGAATTTTCCGTGGACAGAGATTATCACACCTGTAGTTCTGATTTGCATCAATATTCCCACTCATCCTATGCTTTAATCTTTAGTTAAACTCTTTCCTTTGATGTAGAGGAAGACATGTTTTTCAGCACATCTCCAGAATAGTATAGCGTTGAATTTCCTCCTTGACTTGAATAACATTCAGTATATTCCAGTGTTTGTGAAATGCTTTCCTATCAGAGTGTTTAATAGGCACTGTTTTTGCCCAAAGGCATAAAATAATTATTATTGCAGATACATTATTTTATTGCAGGCATGTCAAAAAAGAAGATTGCCTTTTAGCACCTGCATTCTAAAGAACGTTAAAAGTAGCAGGATGAGATATAAATTTGAGGTCATAATATATGTTATCAAAATTAAAGATGTAAAAATGAATAATTGGAAAGGATTAGTTAAACAAAAGTGAGGTGACAGAATAAGGAGAAAATTCCTAGATCATCTGTGTCAATGCGTATAGTTTTTGCTCTCAGTGAGGAAGCATGTATGCTAGTCTCCTGGATGCTGAAAAAGCTATTATGTCATTCTTGATTCAAGAAAAAAACAGCTGATACTCTAAAGAAAGAAATCCAGCCACTGCCAATTACAAGACTGGATGCTCAAGGAAGACCTTACCCTAGCCTGTCAATGGGACTTACCAAAGCCTAAGGTAGTGGGTTGAATTTGGCTTGTATTTTGAATAATTAACAAATAAATTTCACTACATCATGCTTCTTGAAAGCAGTTAATGTGAAAGTGTGCATTCTATGATGTGAAGAACATCTTGTTTAATTTAGTTCAACTTTAAGAAAAATAATAGAAAACAAAGGTGAATAGAGGATGAAGCATGAGTCAGGGAAACTGGGGTGTTACAGAGAAAGACTGAGAAGGAACAGTTGTGATTACATACAAAATAAAAAAGCTAAGGTCCTTTTCAGCTCACACCTGCCACTGGATGCTGTCAAGATTCCTATATTAATACTTTGAGATTTCTACTTTCAGACATTAGGAAAATAGAAAACAGCAATGTGTTAAGCAGCATGCTCATTTCCTTCTGTGAGCAGCTGCAGAGACAGTAGCATATGAAGAAGCCTTGGTGCAGTCATGCTCCCTATGACTAAAACTCTGTATTGTCCAAAATAGAATAACACTATTTTTTATTTTTTCATGGATGGTTTCACAGGGTTAAGTAAAGTGTCTTCTAATGGCTGAAATACTTCCTGAAATTTTAACGCCAAAGTATATAAATCCATGCTATCCTAATGAATAGCAGCATACAGGAGATGGCAAAGATGGCTCTGCAGCAGTCTCACAGAAGGATGTGGTTGACTAAAGACAAATCTACTACATATTGTAAGCACAACTTTTTTATTTGCCTTCACACTTCTGGTGAAACTTGAACTCTGACAAGAGAGTTTTTTAAACAACAGGAATCATATCTATTCCTATTCAAAATCCAGAACAGCTGGAAACACTACGGAAAGCAAGCCACGCCTCACAAGCCATCCAGTCAGGTGCTGCACCCTAACCAGAGCTCATAGATTAATATTTATGAGGTTTGACTGTTACCAATGCAAACTATTCTTAATTACAGCATCATTAAAATTTATTCTGAGTGTCCTTGGAATTCTAACAGTTAGGACAGAAAGACTCTAATAAACCCTCCTATCTCCATTTTCCAGATATTTCAAAGGGTTGTTACATAACACGTTGTTGATTCATCCAGCGAGGTAATAGTGTAATGTATGAATCTAGACTTCAAATAAATCCAATGACCTAATTATTTATCAAAAGCTACAGTTATTAAGCAGAAGGCGGCATTTAATTATAACACTTTCACCACTATTAGGATCAAGATTCAAATACAAACATGAGCTACAAACACAATTTTCAATACTTTTGCTACCCGAGCTTATTTTATCTTCTGTAACACAATGCTACTAGTGTATTTCCCACAGCTGTATATTTCACAAGTAACAGTAAAAAAATTTCACATGAAGAACCTTTGAAGTGTTTGCATTACTTACTAACTTTGTGTCACTGGAAGGACAATATAAGAGCATAAGAATATGTAACCTTTCTGCTTTTCTGTTCCCTTTCCTACTTCTCTCTTTACATTTAGAATCCTTAGCATTCATTAAAAGTGAATACTGTGGATTTTATTAAGGCCAGTGAAATGCTGCTAGCAATGTATACCATCAACTTAGAATAACATACATTAAAACAAATATAGTTGTATTGAAGTCCTGCCTTTTTCTACAAGATTTAGCATTTATTCCCATCATGTCTTCTATCTCATACATACACTATCTGAACCCAGATACCATAAGTCTTCTTATTCAGGAAGGTGCAATACACAGTATGAGTTATTTATTTGCAAGCTAAATGAGCTGAGAATATAGGTCATCAAGAAGTACTTAGCAAAGATTTGTTGCTTTGTGCTAAGTTTTTAGTGTCCATTACACTGTGAGGTTAGATTTATTACATATGTGTATATATATATATATATATGTATATTTATAATGGATTTTATTACTTCAGCTGGGTCATAAAATATTTTCTGATGTTGATGTATATATGTATTGCAAAATATCTACACATTTGAACTTTATCATAATGAATAACAGCATAGTACAGGCTTCGTAATATACACGGAATCATAGCTGTCCTCCTGTATTTCACAGAATAAGCAGAGTCTACTTCTTGGAAATCAAGTTGAACTCTGCCATCTGAAATCACTCATGTTCAACATACTGAGTTCCCTCAGTCACCAGAGCAGATTCTTAAGAAAGTGCCTTGTCTCTGCATTTGTCTTTTGAGCTTTCCACAGTTAAGTCAAGAAATTCCATCATATCCTTCCTTCAGCACTTGTTCCCACTTCTTTATGGATCTGTGGTCCCCAATTACAATTGCAAATTACATAGACATGCACAAGGTAGCATAGATGGGCTGCTTAGCCAAGCAACAGCGAAGCAGCATGCACTGAACTCCATGGAGCCATAACCACACTTAGCAGGAGCTACATTGTTTGAGCTGTATCTTTACAGGCTGCACACTGAACTAGAGACATACACTGAATTAAACATATACATTCACTTATCAAAGGCTTTCATTTTAATGGGGAATACCGATTGCAAGCCACTAGAGCAGTCTATATGTTTATAATTTTGTTTTCTTACATTTTGAAAGAGAGGCAGTTTAATATTGAAAAAAAGTAAGCGAAGCAATCTGACCCCAAAGAAGAATATCACATCTCCAGCCTGTGCAGATTTTCCCAAATACCTGGAGACTTTCCCAATGAGAGCCAATAACATTTCAATTTATGAATCTGGGTAGTTAAGTATAGAGCAGCTTCTCAAATACCTTGTAACATTTTCATACCCAACATTAAATAACTAAAGAGAAAAGGGGTGATGAGTCAACTTCCATTTTCTGAGAAGTACTTATTTTTTCACCTACTTGGAAAGTTTGAATGAAATCTATAAAAGATTAAATCTTAGTAAGAAACTTTCAGTCATAAATGTGATTTCAATGTTTCACACTCACCAGCATTCACTCTATGAACTCAGAGAAGACTAAGGCGGAGAAAGCTTGAGGACCTTCACTATCAGTTTGCTCCCAAACACCACTCACTGTTAACTCAAAAAACAGTCAAACAAGTTTGCTGATAACTAAGAACTAACAAATTCATACTGCTGAAAGAATGGATGACTCAAAAATAAATAAATAAATAAATTGCTTTTACAAATGATTTTTAAAATGATGCATAGAGACCATACTGTTTTCTTTAAATGAACAGTGCTGGAACTATGCCTTACAGACAGTGTTACTTTCTTTGGAGGGAAAAAAGAGTAGTAGTGCTTTTCTTCATTTTGACTAAGGTCTTTGAGTCAAATATTAATTTTGTAGGTTTAGCTGCTTATTCTACCATCCACTTAGACGGATTCTGTTTTCATCGGTAACCCTGCTAGTTTTTCAAGTTAATATCCATCTTCTACTGTCATGTCTGAAATAAAACAAGTGTTTGTTGCATTTCTTTATATTCACTTTATATAACAGAGTGAAATTTCAGTTTCAGAATTATTTGATGAATAAACACCATCACCAGAGTTCTGAGGTACTGGTATCTATGAAGAAGTGGTTTGTCATCCTCTGTTTCAGTCAACTCATGAAGCTTTGTAGAAAACTGATTTGTTGTGAGCTTCTTCTCTTTTCAGACTGGAGCTCCTTTTGAGCATCTTGACAACATGAATAACTGTCCCTTGATGAAGGATGTCCCCTTCCTCTTTCTTGCATGCAGTATACAAGGTGCTGCACATTTCAAACAGTGAAAACCAAATTCTTTTTCATAAATACCTATTCAAAAGGACTTTAAATGACTGAAATGCTTTTTTTTTTCCTGTTATTAAGAGCCTACAGGTATAAAGTTAAACATATTTTTAATGCCTGAGTCAAACTACACTTAATTACAAGCTTCCATCTGAAGGCTTACCAGAAAAAGAGAATGCAGAGTTTCTGTTCTTTTCATCCCAGATACAGAACTAAATCAGGTTGTTTTAACTATGAGAAAGCAATACCTGGTTGTCATGGTTATCTGCCTATATTACAGCTGTTACTAACTGAACCGCTAAGAGTAATTCTGGTAACATACACGTGAATCTGACTACTCCTTACATTACTTTAGCAATAATAAAAAACGATTAGGTGAATGCAGTCTTATGTTACACCTAGTTATTGCTTCTTTCATTGTGACAGTTTGTTGTTCGTAACACTAATGAAATGCTACATAAATCTTAATGACTGCCTTCAATATTCTTATATAGATCTTTCTGAAAATTGGAAAGGTTTTAGAGCAAGCAGACTGGACATAATAAGGGTATGAATTTTGGTTAAACAGCATACACAGTATATAGCTGTTTTGGGCTCCAGAAAATAGCTGCTTCTCATTCCATTAAAAAAAAAAAAAAAAAAACAAAAAAAAAAAAAAAAAACAAAAAACAAAAAACAAAAAAACTTCCATATTAAAAAAAAAAAAACAAAAAAAAAACCTCAAAATAAATGAATATGAAAAAATAATATATTACATCACCGCTTAATTTATTCAAACTTCTAGCATTCACATTAAAATATTCACTTTTTTTATAATATATATCCTCTAAAGGGCAAAATTTGAATAGCAGTAATTAGAACAACTTAAAAGTAGTTCTCTTAATCTATATCTTTTGTTTTGTAACTAGCAGAAAAACTGGCAGTAAGAAATATCTGAAGAATATAATGTGATAAGTAGCTTACATAATCATGAATCATTAACTGTATTTCTAAAGCTACTTAGACTCTCGAATCCTTCTGTGGAGCACAGTCTGAAAAAACTTTTACAGCATTTTACTTTATTTTATTTTCCCATTAGAACATTTGTTTGCTAGGTAGAATTCACATAGCACCAAATGTAGGTGAGAGAGGGGGAAAAAAGCACTATATCATACAAGCTCCACTCCTTCTCCTATATGAAGGAAAATTCCAGCAACTGCACAGCATACTCACAGAGGAACATAACATTTGTAATTCTCATCAGGGTGGAAGCCAAGGGAATGTAAAGGTTGAGACTGCTTAAGGTGGAAAGGAAAAATAGCTTCCATAGTACTGAGAAGGTGAGAGCAGGTTAACAGGGTCTTTTTTCTAATTCCTAGCACTGTCTGAGAAGCAACCTGGCAGCAAGATGTGTTGGATAGCTGGAGGCAGAGGTCCCCTTGCCTGACTTCCAGGCTAAAGAATCTTTTTCCCTTCTCTTGCCCTGTACTGAAGGTACTGCAAGAATTGTCAGTTTCAGCTCAAGTTTATGTCATTGATCATACCAAGCTTGTATGCCTTTGGGCAAGCTCTTTCTGTACTTTTGCTCAGAATGAGGTATGAGTTTATTTATCAAATAGGCCACGAGGCAATACAAAGTTTTCATTAACTTCAAGCTTCCACGCTAGATTTGTCACAGCTGGAGTGGCACTATTTTATCTATAGTGAAGCCTGACAGGTTAAAACATGGCTACCCTATTAAGAGAAGCAAATTTTAAATAGTAGACTGTGCTCAGTACACTACAATGTGTGACAAGTGGACTTGTTCATTTTTATTCCCCATAACTTAGAGAATTATAGTGCTGTGAAATAGTGACATCCAAAGTGGTGGTTCCTAGTTCCAGCTCTGACTCAGGAAACAGTTACTTTTCAACAACTCAATCACTGATCATAGCTTTTATCTCAGAAATCCTTAACTAAATCTACTAATCTACTAAGTCTACTTCCCCACTGGACATTACTGCACTTTTATCCACAAATGTAAGGGCTGAAAGCACATTATTATAATTCTAGCACCTTTCAGGGGGTAGAGTCTAAATATAGTCTTAGGTATCAAATAACCTGTGAGTTTCCTACTGACAACTTCCTCTTTTTGAATGACTGTCTATAAATCCAAGCCACATGACTGAGTTAAGCAGGAAGTACACATGCTTGAAAAAATGAATAGGAATCTTATTTTTAAATATCTAGGAAAACTTCTGAAACTCCAGATTATTCTTATCATTTAATGGCTTGGGTTGGAAGGGACCTAAAGGATCATCAAGTTCTAATTCTCTGCTACAGGCATGGCCATCATCCTGCATAACTCCTACTAGGCCAGGTTGCTTTGGATGTATGTAATACTCATAATACTTGCATAGAGCTTACAGCAAATAGTTCTATGAGCATTTTTCATTAATTCTTAGAAGACATGGGATCCCCAAGCTAGTCAGTGTTTAAAAGCCTTGCTTTCAGGGCACTGTAAGCCTGAGCATTCTAAAAATGCCTCCTTTGTTTAACAGGTCTGTATCACTGCATGAACAGGGTCACCAAACCATACTGTGGAGCTGTGTAACACCCTCTGCATACTTAAGGTTCACATGTGTGTGCACAGTGGAGAGAAAGCTATTTAAACCTGTTAGTTCATATTCTGATTTTAAAAGAAAATAGGACTCCTACTTTTCCAGTGTCAGCATGGCACCACTCTGCAAGGACTAAAACACACTCATTAGCTCTGAATAAATAGCAGGCAGCCCTTGGAGTTCAAGATGCATATTTGGAATCAAATTGTGAGATGAGGTTAAGAAAATTCAACAGTTTTTATCCAAATATAAAAGGTAGAGGGCCAAAGAAATAGTCGAAGTAAACTTGCAAATCTGCTCTAAAGTGAATTCACAAAAACACGCCCATTTCTATTAATGGAGTCCTGACTGTCAGAGATATGCAGGGTAAGAATATATTGCAAAAAGAAGGGGGCTTGGAAAGATTGTAGGGATAAATTGGACAAAAATCCCCTACGCAAGCAAGTTCCTTGATGAATTGAACTCCATTCCAGAACACTGTCTTGAAACATTTTCATTGGAAAAATATTCAACTACTTATTTCTGCATTTATTTATTTTTTAAACACTTTTTATAATTTTTTTTTAAATGAGTGATGCATTAAAGATATTTCTCATCTTGAAATCACAATTCCAAACTTCTCAATTAAAAAAAAAAAAAAAGTGACAAGAAACAAGTAAAATTGAAGGTGACAGTGTCACTTGGAAATTTTAGACAATAATTTAAAAAAATAAATCCAACAACCATTAAAGATAAATTAAATACTCTTTTCTTTCACATAATGTTTTCCTTCTGATTCACACTGATAAGCCATCAGTAGCTATGTGAAAATAAAATATGAAATAATAGTTTCAGGATGTATTTTCAATCTCTAGATAATATCAAAGTAAATCTTATATAAAAACTTGTCCAATAAATTGAAACAATACTAAGAGTTGATAAGATTGGTTTTAATTAGTTATATAAATATTTATTTTTTCTTTTTGAGGAAATGTATGGCTTTTTGATTAAATGAAGTTGTTAAATAGTCCATGATATTTCATGTTCCATCTCTCCCTTTACAATGCTCCTGCATACTTCCAGCTTTAGGAAGCTTTGAGATATAATACTGTGGTTTCTCACTGTTGTTTTGAAACTCTAAAATTACATTGCAATGTCTCCAAAAGAACCAAACTTGCCATTCATTTTTATTACATTTAACTACTTGAACGTGTAGAGGAGTAAGTAGAATAAGAATTGGCATTCAAACATCTGAAGAAATAACCTCCTAATATGTTAATATTCTCTAAGTGATTTATCAAAACCTCAAAGTATGGCAATACTTTGGGTCAAAATAAAGATGTACCAGTATTAAGGATTTACAATTACAGCTGTAAAAATGCAGGCAACTTACTATCAATTTTCTGCATTTAATATGAACACTATGAAATATCCACCCACTGCCACATTTATTCTCCTTGTACTAAATTTCACTGAGTTAAATTCAAAAAACTTAAGATCAAGAACAAGATTAATTTCATCTGTTTTTCCAGTGGTGCCCAGTTTCAAGGTAAGAAGGAGCAGACACAAACAAAAGCACAGAAGGTTCCCTCTGAATGCTTTTATTTTGGGGTCACAGAGCACTGGAACAGGCTGCCCAGAGAGGTCCTGGAGTCTCTTACTCTCAAGATATTCAAAACACACCTGGATATAAGTCTGTGCTGTGTATTCTAGATGTCCCTACTTTAGCAAGGAGATTAGACTAAATGACCTCCAGATGATTCATTCCAGCTTCAATCATTCTGTATGTGGTTCTGTATGCAACTATCACAACCTTCAAGTTAACCATAGAATTGCCTTGTGCTGAGTCCCAACAACTAGTTATAATTCAGTACATCAACCACTCTGTACATATTGTCTGTGAGACATGCAAAGAAAAAAAAAAAAAAAAAGGCATTTTGATTCCTTACTGATAGCTCCATGCTTTAAGAAAACACAGAATTATAAATTAACTTTAATGAGAAAAGAGGAACACCATGTGACAGGATACACATTAAGATGCTGCTCAATGCAAATACTTTCAGTCTGAAATAAATGGAACCAAAAGTAACTTTTGCCACAGAAAGAAATCCATAATATTGCAATTTTGGCAGTAGAGCTTTATTTATATGCCTATGAATAGACACTGCAATTATTTACATACATCCTTTGATTATTTTTAAAAGGTCTCATCTTCATTTAATACATCTGGATGATCACTTATATTCCAATATATTTTCCAGATGGACAAAATTTCTCAGATTTTGCAGGTATTGTGTTATTTATCAACATATAAAGACACTGTGAAAAACCTTTCAATAAACACTTGCTGAACAGTGTTCACAGAATCATACGGGTTGGGAGGAAACTGTAGATATCTAGTCCTACTCGCTACTAAAGCGGCTTCCCTACAGTAAGTTACGTAGGAAAGAGTCCAGAGAGGTTCTGAGTACCTCCAGAGAAGGAGACTGTATTACTATTACTTTCAGAGCAACCTATGTACAATAAGGCTGTCTTGAATATTATCTCTAAAGATAAGCATTTTAAAAATATACAGAACCTGCATTAACGTTTAGCCATGTATAATAAATATTCCCTGCCTCCTCAGAATTCCTATTTATAATTCTATTGACCTGGGAAATGAATTACTGCTAATAAGTACTATTTAATTGTCTTTATAGCATCATATTTTTGTCCAGATTAAATAAGAAACTGAGATTCAGTGCTGCCATAAGGAAAAAAAGACCCGATTTGCTTCATAGTACCTATTCTGATATAAATTTTCTTTGGCAGACTGAATTTCCAGCAAAGAAACCTAATATTCAAAACACATTCTCTGAAAAATGCAAACCTTGCCAAATATGAAGTTGTGGCAGTGTGTATGTGTGTGTATATATATATATATATATAAATAATGTGTGTATATATATCACATATATATCTCTCAAGAATAAGTGAAGAAAGATCAGAACCATAAACATACCATTAAACTAAGTTACTGTTTGCCACTTTCTTTAAAGAAGATTAAAAAAAATAAAAAAATCATACTTATTTCTTTAAAACAGCCTAACTAGAACAGTTTTTCCTTAGTAAAATCTAGCAAACAATTTCCAGACATATTAGGATTAAATGTAATCAAACTACATTAAAGGAAAAGCATTTGGCATCATGACAGGGGTTTATCTGTCAAGTCACCTACACTTTTGGAAGCACAACAAAGTAAAAGGTAGCTCAAAGCAATTCCCAGTACTGCAGCGCTGGTTCCATTCACATAAACTGAATAGATTGGTAATGTAACAAAATGACTTTATATACACTGAGGAATCTCAGGTGTATCACACTGCTATGCAGTGCTGTTTAAAGGTAATCTCAGTTTTCACTTCTGTCACACTGCAGGTATCAAGCCCATATCAGTACCAGGATTATGTCACTGCAAGTAGCTTATGATAAAAACATCAGCATTACTAAAAGTTAAATGCTCTTCAGATGGAAGGAAAAGTGTATACTATAAATAATACACATTATTGCAATAATAGAATGAATAGATGTGTTTTTTTTTTACAGTCCCCTTAAGCTAGCTGAAAGCCATCCATTAGTTGAAAATAGTACACAAGCTTTAACATGCAGTTTCGCAGTAAAATAGAACTAGAAACTTAATTACACTGAAGATCAGATGATTATATTCTATGTATAGAATATCTGTATGCTAAATGACCATACTCAATATTCTTCTGTATCTAAATGCAGTTCTGTGACCCTTTGAGCTATTGCTATTATGTTTAATACTGGAAAAAATACCTTGCAGTTTCTATTAACCATGCAAATCCCAGGACATGCATACAAATTCTGTCTCTAAATCCTCTTCCTTTTCCCCATCTGTAAGATTTTTTTCTTCATAGGAAAAAAAATAAATCAGCTAACAAAAAGTCAATTTTTTGACCTGCATTCCAGAAAACTTTAGAATAACACAGACCATATTTAAAGGAATCCTAATCTGTTTCTGGAGAAGTTAATGTATGTTTCTGATAGAAAGAAGTTATCAGAATACTGAAGTACCTTCCACTTTGGCTGTTTTGCACTCAAAACTGCATATTAAGGATAGTTAACCTTAAATGTTGTGTATTATGTATTCTAGAAGGAATTGGAACTCACAGGATAGGCAGAAGGGCCATCCTACTGGGGGAAATATTTTATTTTAGATTGTATTTCTCCAAATACTAAATATAATGAAATACAAAGAATAGGGCACTTGTTGAGGGGCAGCAAATGTTTCTCATAGTGAAATTGCATTTAATTTATATAAATTAATAAATGCTTCATATCACTATCTTTTGAACCACCAAAATAACACAAAAGAAAAGGAACAGCAGAAGTCCACCATGATAACAACAAGGAAAAGCAGATCAGCTTAACTTTCTAGTTTCTGTTAAGAAGCGTATTTAAAAACATTTAAGTACTTGGTATACTGAGAGTTTGCAGATTAATGCACACAGAATGGTTATTCCACAAATACAAATTCAGAATTTTATGTGTTTTTTTTTGTTTTGTTTTGTTTTTGTTTTTAAACAAAATGTTTTAAATGTCTGTCCTTCTCAGAGATAAATAGAAGATTTTTAGTTTCTCTCACTTATGGAAAAGGAAGTCTTTATGAGCACAGTAATTAGCACAAATTTTACTCAAAGAATGTTTAGAAGAAAAAATGAATACTGAATTTTGAAACTTTACAGTAACAAATTATATACCTACTTTTTATGGGGATTGCTTTCAATTTCATTTTAATTTCCAAAACTGGTCTGGGAACAAGGAAGTGTGTGATATCCTTAATCTCTTTTTCAACCCAAATTTTATTTTCACTGGGACACTCCCAAACTGCTGCAGAACCCCTTTAATTTATATGCTTTCTCCTCTCCTAATTCATTGTATCATAAAATTCACAAACTCAAGACAAAAGTGAGAGCAAGCATTTCTCATACAGCTGTCATATATCTTTTGCAGGAAACTGCTATAATACCCAACACAATGCTTTGCAGAGATATTTAGGTAGGCATGAACAGGAAAAGCAGTATAACTGTTTTAGTGCAATACCCCAACTCACATAACAAGATTACTTCCCCCACTGTGTTAAAAAGTAGTGCCAATGCATTATATAAATAGATCCAAGTTTAACATGCACAGAGAATTCCAGTTAATCTAAAATAAATGGCATATTTCTAATCAAATAGAAGAGTTCAAGGATTTCACGCATAGGCTGCACAGTCCCTGATATCCTTCAGGACTGGAAATTAAGTTTCTAATAATATCAGCTCAGAATTTTTCCCTTATTCAATATGAATTAGACTGTGTAAGGGACAATTTAAAGGTAGCCCAAGAACATCCACAGAAACCATAGTCATTTCAGGGACATAAGCTAAAGTAACTCTACTCAATTTTGCAAGATACAATTCCATTTGCACTCTTACTTTCAGGAATTTATTACTTTTAGCCAGCACAAAACTGTCCAATGAGTGATGCTATATATAATGTAAACACAGAACGTGTACCAAAACCTGAAGAATTCTGCCGTAAATAAAGCATTCTTCTTGCTTTGCAATTTAAAGACCATAAACATGGAGCTAAGAAAAATGTTTTTAACCTACAGAAAAAAATGTATTGTTCTACAGCAAACACTGACACTGATTCAAAATTTTAGGGATTTCATGAAGGAGAAAAAAAAAAAAAGCTATTAAAAGTAAATTGTGTTACTGTTCTCACATATAATAACACTGAAAATTCCTGTCTCCCAAATCTCAGCAGTAGCACCTGCTGCACTTATTTTTTAATTTAAAGCAAACAACAGGAATATGAAATTACAAGCTCAGTATCTCTCTGCTTAACTTAAAAAATGAAATAAAAAAATTATAATAATAAAATCTTTTTAGAGCTTATACTACCCTGTCTTAGGTCCTTTGGCACATAAAATCTTCCCTGGCTCATATACTTACCCATTTCATATGCAAAACCCAAGAGAGAGAAGAGAATATTATCTTAAGTTTGTTAATACATTGTTAAACATAATTTTCTTGGTTAAGAAAAAAAATGAGATTAGAGAAAAAGGTGCTCACAGCAGGCTAACCTATCAAGGGGCATACTGGTATTCTTTCTCTCACAAAATAAACTTAAAATATATGTAAGCTATTACATTCTGGAAAGAAGCTGTCTTTGTTAACAGCTCCTAAAACCACACCAGATTTTCTTTGTATAATGAACCTAAAAGTACATCCTTTAAGACACAGTATGGAAGATTTGTAAGCTTAAAGAAATTAAAGCAATGTTTATTACATATTTGTAATAAATTAAATATGAGATCATCATAACGTTTATTTTTGTTGTTATTGAAAGTGTTTTCTGTTAAAACTCTTCCTTTATTAGGCTATAGGTACATTCACGATGAAAATACCACAGACTTTCCACCAGTTTTTCAATGGTTCACTCAAGCAGATAGCTTGATCAAATGTGTCAATGATGATTCAAAAACATCAGAAGAATTTAGGATATTGTTTTTTCTGCCTTCTGGGTAGGAGTAGGTTAGAAGCATGACTGACCTGTACTGCTTCAGTATCATCAGAATTTGCATAATGCTAAATGCAGGCTTCAACATTGCTCTCCCTGGCAAACATACCTGCGGACTATCCTTAATTTGCCCTGGCAAACATACCTGCAGACTATCCTTAATTTGCTTTGTACTTGATCCTTGTGCTCCACTGGATATTTTTACTTCAAAAAATGCAATGATATTATCAGGTACTGTAATGCTATAACATAATGGAATACCAAACTGTAACAGCAGAGTGTCTCAGTCGTAGGCTGCAGCAAACAAAAACATGCCCAAATATAGCAACCACTGACACAAAAAAATAAAATAAAACTGCTTATCATTGGAAGACCTCCAAGAGGCAGGAAGCTCTGAAGAAATGCTCCCAACTCTACTGTCAAATCTTAAATTATGTCTGGGAAGAGGTGGAGCCAGGATCCACCCCTTCTAGTCACTCAGGTGTATTGCATGTATGTGAGCTCTCTTGGGCTAGCCTTGCCTTCCCACCAGGTGCTCAGTCACTGTTTCAGGCTATGACTTAGCATTTCTGTTGTAGGTACAGTAATGCCATTTTGAAATCAGCTTTCCTAACTTAGTCAGATTTTGACATAATGCCTTCAGCAAAGACAGAAATAAAGTCACCTCTGTTAGTCTCAGTTCTGTGTTTAAGTCTTAATGACATAAATCTCTTCTGTCATAGAATCACCAAGGTTGGAAAAGACCTAAAATATCATCCAGTCCAACTGTTCACCTATTACCAATAACTCCCAGTAAACCATGTCCCTCAACACAACGTCCAATCGCTCCTTGAACACCCCCAGGGTCAGTGACTCCACACCTCCCTGAGCAGTCCATTGCAGTGCCTCACCCCGCTTTCTGAGAAGAGTAAGTACAGTATCAATTCCTGTAGTAGCAATTCCTACTTTGTTTTGGGAAATACATAACAACGAAAAACACAGTATAAATAATGCTATTATAAGCAGTAAATCTTACCTTAAACATGGGCAGTAGCAAATCTGGAGTGAGTGACTAAGATACATAGCTTACAGGGTCTACAGAGAAGAGAGAGACGTTTCATGAGGAAAAATGATGTGTTTACTTTTTCAAGTATTCCCTGAAGGAACTTTTTGTTTTTGTGTAATAATTCTATATTTTTAATGAAATATTAGTATTACAAATTTATGGGGGGAGGGGTGCAAAGAGAATGAGTTAATCTCACCAGAAGCACATTAGCCTTCACTGAAAATAAATCCACAGCAGTAGATGTGAATTCAGGAAGAACACGATAATAGGAGACAGGGGAGCTATGAACAGAAAAGTATTTAGCAAGGCTAAATGTCACTGAAAGACCACCTACTCTTGATAGTTTGTATGCCAAGGAAATTTTGCAGATATTTGATATATAGAATGTTTTCAATTTTGGCACAGGAGACATGCATGGGACTTGCAAAGCAAAAAGAGTTGACAGCAAACCACATCAAGACTAATGCTGCTGGTAGCAAAACTGCTTGTTTCTGGCATATGTAACTCATCTACTATGATTGTTAGGCAATGCCTGGAAAACAGTGATATAAAAAACTCACTAAGTTCTTCTTTTCTTACTTCCTTTTCTAACCCAGTTAACTAACTTTATTTCCTTCAAATCATTGTGAAGATGGCAATAATAAGGCAGAAAATGTAATGAACAGGAATTTTAAACCATGGTTTAAAACTACAGGCTGAGCATTTATTGTGGGTTGTTTAAGGTAATATGATCACACTGAGGAGACTTTTCTCCTGGTAACAACAGCAGCATATGAGGAAATTTTGACCTTTTTTATTTATCTATAATTTTTACTTTATTTGAAATTGTCAAATAGAGGCTTTCCTGAATGACTTTTTAATGAAAATTTACTATTATTTGGTCTACATTTTACTTCCTATAGAACATTAGAACAAAATTCACTTCAATATTCCATAAGAACCTACTGAGAAGTGAAAGGTACTGAGTTCATAACTAATATAGGTAAAATCCTATGCTGTGAAGCAAGGTCTCATCAGGACATTTCTTGTGCAGACTGCATCAAGGGAGCAAGGCAGAATGTCTTCATTCAGTAATTTTCTCTGCATGGGAGCAACAGAGGATAGCTAAAAGGCATTGTTTGCCTCGCACAAATCTTTATTTATTGTCTTTTATATGAGTATTTCCTACAGTTACATCAAGATACTGTATTTATCCTGGTGACATTTATACACTGTCATTATGGATGTTGAAGATCCCTGATAGCTTGATTGTTGGTAGGAAGAAAGGAAGTTTGGTAAGTTTCTATGTTTCTAAACTGAAGCACAACATTTTATGTATGGATTTTTATTAGCCCTTATTTACCTTACTGAGGTCAGAGTTAGGCCAATTAACTTCCAAATTTTGGAGCAATAAAAAAGACAATATAAACAATAAGCTTGCATTTGTAAGCTCAGGAAATAATCTGATGGTTCCAACCCATTGAATCCAGTTTATTCCTCCGTGTACAAAACCCTGACTGTACTTTGTGTCTGACATCAAAGACAAAGTATGCTATTTTATTAGCATTGAGACATGCTTAACTTGGTTAAAATCCACATAATGCTATTAAATTTAGGACACAAAAAACCTTTCATTTTTGTTCATATCTGTTCACCTAACATCTTGCCAGTATCCTTGTTGAAGGGATAAAGAGGAAATGGAAACATAATTTACATAATTTTCTATTTTCCTTTGCTTATTAAAAAATCAAAAATAATGATGTGTGGAAAGGGTTTCTTCCACCTCATTCAAAGAACAAAAACACGCAAAAATAATACAAGAATTTTACATCATAAAAACGGTACAAAATAAAAAGCAATTCTCAAACTTATACTGTCGGAACACTCAGTAAAAAAAGTCTTACTGACAATCGTGAGAAGACAAAATAAACTATACTGTGAAACAACATTTAAAACAATGCTTTTCCCTGAGTTCAGTGGCTTCAGTGGATACAGAGGCTATAAAAAACATCTCTTGTGTAGTACATATGCTCCTAAAGAAGGTCTGCTTTTTTTTCCTTTTTGTTCTGTAGTCTTTCTAGAATTAAATAATCTCCTTTGGAAAAGAAAGTAACAGACAATTTTCAGTTGTCTTGTACATTGTATTGTCTTATTTTAGAACGGTATCATTGTATTTATTTTAACAGAAAAACAGAATAAAAATAAAGTTATTCTATTTTAATAGAACACTTTATGCACACTTTATTTTTCATTGATGTCACTGCAATCAGAAATAAAGGTCTAAAATATAAACTGAGACTTAAACCAATTTCAATTAACTTTAAGTTAAGCTACCTTCATGCCATCAACTCTGGGTTTTGTCAGTTAAATTTAAGCAAATTCACATTCAAGTTGCTTTGAAGGAATGAAAATAGTGCTATTTTTATTTTCAGTCTGATTATGGTAAAGTAGAGATGTCTGATTGGCTGATAGATGTGTTTTTTTTCAATAGTTCTTTATCAGTTCAGAGCAAGACATTTCTGATTCATGAACCATACAGCTATTTGAGCCTCCAAGTGTGTCCAGGTTAATGAGTTTAATGAAAAACAATTAAGCTGAGGTATGGAGTTTTACTAAGCAAACAGCTTCTAAACTGCAGAATATTTATCCCAAACTGGATAGATAGAAACTCCAATTGCTACTAAGGAAAATCTCTCCTAGTTTAGGAGTAATTTCACAAGAATTACTGTATGAACTATTGCACCAGTCTTACAGCTACTAAATCTCTTTTTTCTTGTAAAAAGTTGTGGCTTTTTTTTTTTTTTTTTTTTTTTTTTTCCAAATTTAGTAAATAACTGCTGAATTTTTTCCAATCCTCTATTAGGTTTCAGGTGAACAATTCCTTCAGAAGCTCAAAAGAATCACCAGATTATAGATTTAAATTCTGTATCCTTTCAAAAATATGGTGCACTGTATGACAGTCCCAGCCTCAACAGAACAGGGGTTCTGTGCTTTGGGCAGGGTATCAGGAGGCCAGTCAGGGCCAGTGAGCTCTAGGAAAAGAAAGAAAGAAAGGACATGGTGAAACAAAGCATCAGGTCAGTGATTGTAAGTTAGAGAAACTAAATGAATGATGGAAATGTCTATAGAGAGGAAGGGAGGAGAACTTTAGCAACACCATGAACAGTATTACTTTTAACTTGAGGAGGAATCAAGATGGTTATTACACAGACCAAAGAACAAAAGTATGATTTGTCTTCTAGTAGCAGGGATACTTAGTGTGAATCTGAGCCTGGATATTATTTTTAAGAGAAATCCACAAAGTGTATAAGATGTCCTTAATTTCAAGACAAATGATGCTGCTCTATTCTCCAGTGAAATGATTCAACTACAATAAGGTTGAGCAGGGTATCAAAAGAAAGGGGTAAGGAGGTTTACAGTGATGTGAATGTGATTCTTCAGATCCCTAGATAGGACGTTAAAAGATGAGAAGATCCCAAAGAACGCCAGACAACAAAAGAAAGAATTGGGTAAAGCCAACAGGAGTTTAGATTGGTTAGACACAGATTAAGATCAACTCACAGAATCTCTTTGGCGTCACAGTATAGAGATTGCCTAGCTGTGTCTATATTTTTATTAAGAGCATTACACTATGGAGAACATTAGTCCTTCTTCACACTGTTGAGTATCGAGAAAGTAAATATTGTTTCTGGAAAACAGTTTCTGATTAACATTAAAACCAATAAGAAAAATACTATTTTAGATACATATATATATTTTCATATAAGCTATATCAGTGCCATTTACAATGTAACTCTGGGGTTCTGGTGAACTTGTGCACTGCAGTGTCTTTTGGATAGATTCATTAGAGCAAACAGAAAGCAAATTGCTCGCTCATTTTTCAACGTGATTTTATGCTTCCCCTTTTTGTCTCACCTGGCTCATCACAAAGTGCCTTAGGTCTAGCACATTAGAAACTCAAGATGTAAATTTTCAGCTAAGTTCTATGCTGATAAAAGAGAGTTTTTTAAATTATCTGCCCAGTGCTAAGCCTTTGTTGTGCCCCTCACAAGACAAAGTTGTGCTCTGGCATTAGTACTGCTTAGAAGGGCTCAATTGCTTTTGCCTTTGATATTAACATTTCTCTGTGGAGTTCTTCAGAGGCAAAGAGTCTTTATCCCAAACTCTCTTGCAAAAATATGTTGTGTCAAAACAGGTTAAATTCAGAAACAATAAATAAATAAATAAAGAGGTTCCTTTGTTTTTTTGGTGTTTTTTTTTTTGTTGTTGTTGTTGTTCTTGTTGTTCTTGTTGTTGTTTGTTGGTTGATTGGTTGGTTGGTTTGTTGGTTGGTTGGTTGTTGTTTTGTTTTGATTTGATTTGGTTTTTAATTGGAAAAATAAAAATCTGAAATGGAGATCAGCCAGAATTGACTGAATAGACAGAATAGCACTTCTAAACAATGTGGGTTCTATTATCACCTGATTAGCCAGAGAGCCTGCATTTGTCTGATCCAGTGACACTTATTTTAATTAAGTTGTGTGGATTGAGGGAGTGTGTCTGTGTGATTAGTCTTAAATAGATTCATAAGTAACAATTCAGGAATGCTTGCTGGTCTTTGTATCTACTGTTTAATAGAAAACAACTAAACTAGCCCCCACCCTCCACTTTTCATTTTTAAGAAATCATAGATATGTCATCCTTATCTTAGTTACCTGGCTAGCTTCTGAAATAACTGAAGAAGTTTAACAGTTCTTGAGTAACTGGTACACTGGAAATACATCAAAAATAGACAACATAGAAAAATTGACTATATTGCTCTTTGAGCCTTTAGATTTGAATTTTCTTTCAAAGGCATCAATTAAGTTAACTGATTAGGGCTCAAGAGAGAGTTACTGCAAAGAGGAACATTCATTTATTACAAATTAAATTTAGAACAGGTGAAATCAAGGTCTCAGTCTTATTTAGCAGACCTAGAACAACATCTACCCCTGATTAACCTAACATTAGGTTTGAGTGCCCCATACATAAAGCTATTCCCACTAGTCTTCAGCAAAGAACTATAAGGAAGACTATTTAGATAGCTCACAGAAGAACTGTTAAGGCTCAGAAGAACAAAACTGTGCAATATATTAAGCAGAAGGGAAAAGGTTATTTTCCCTCCAAATTCAATCATGTTTGCTAGGAGTTATCAACCCAATAGCACAATAGAGGTGACACAGCCTCAGCCCCATCATGCACAACAGCATACAGCCAACCACGCATGATTAGCACAGACAGGAACACCCAGCACCCACACAAGTACAAACAGCTCCAGTGGCCCCATCCTGTTACTTTCTCTGTCTGCACAGGATGAAAGCTAATTACTGGAAAATATATACATAAATACCTACAGTATGGATCCCTTCAGCAGCTTTTCCCTTTCTTTTCCCTTTACATGCATCTTCCTCCACGCAGCACCTTGATCCACCCATTTTTCCCACCTAGTATGCATCCCCTAAGCATTTTGTAATGTCTTCTAAATTTTCCCCTGCAAGCCACAGTGAGTTGTGCATTCCCACAGGCTATCATTCCTCTCAGCACAAAAAGTGATCTAGAGAACTTTTTTAATGACGAAACCCACGGGGCTGAGGATCCCTTAGGACATCACCTCGAGGGATGGGTTTGTTATTGGGGTTTTCCTATCTATCCTTACATTTCTATGCTCTGCTGTACAACTGTTGGTGAGCCTTTAACAAGTTTACCTTACATAACTTACATAAAATGGTCTCAATATGAAAAAGTAAATATGCCAAAGTGTTTTGGTGACTGCACAAATGCAGGGGGCATTATGTGTATTAAATTATTGTAAATGTAATAGAAGAAATTATAAAGATTGATGGCAACAGGAGTGAACATGTCCACTGTAAACTGGGACTCTTTCATAACTGGATATTGAAAGTCTATACATCACATATTTTCAGCTGTTGATTTTCATTCATAAGATGAAACTCCATAGAACAGTACAAAGAATTAAGACATGGCTGCAAACAGTACCATCTATGTTCAAAAGACAGTCCCCTCCAGTCTGTAACACCTTATGTTTCAAAGGAATTAAAACAGAATTAAATTGGTCCATTATATCTGACTAGCTTCATGGCATGTAATTGATGAGGAGAACATTTAAATGAAATGTATGTTATGTAATAATGGAATCATTAATAACTGTGGTTCATTAGAAATTAGTTGTAGGAGAAAATAACTTGATCTTGAAGTTTGACACCATTAGTTCACAAAAGAAAATAAGAATGTAGCATAATTTCTCTACAGTAGAACTTAAATAAAACTACATAATTATTTTTACTTATCCTGGCAAAAAATAAAATAAAATAAAATAAATCTATACTTCATGCTGATATGGACTTGTGTTCACAAAGTGAAGCCAAGAAAACTGACAAAGTATCTTGACAGGACAGTGAGTTATATCAAGCAGATAATCCCTTTACTGCAGTTCTGGGTGTATGGGGGAATAGCTCCCACTGAACGTGCACAGCAAAGAGAGAAATGACTATATATTTAAAGGTATCCCATATACATATTCATTAATATTAATATAAGGACATGGGCAGAAATAACATCTTTGGTGGTCGCAGGATGCATTCTTGCTGCAAATTTCCAACCTTTTAAGGGGGGGTAGCCCAAACCAGCTCCTGCTGACTTAGGTTGATCTGAGGCATCTGTTTTGCCATCTTATCTTCAAGTAAGTCTATTCATATCATCTATCTAGATTTGTTGCACTTTTTTTTTTTTTTTTTTTTTTGATAATATATTCTTAATTCTTCCATGTATACCTCAATTATTTAAAGGAGATTCCTAAAATAAATCTATTTTTCATGAAAATATGCAAAAATTTATTATTGTCTTTGCGCTTATGTTTTGAACTTTCGTTCAGTTCCCTGCAGTACTGCTAAAACTTTCAGGATATTACTTACTTCAGGATACTGTATTACCAACTGCTTTTACTTTTCATGGGAATGTGCTGGTTATATGTTGTCACTGTATAATCTTCTTTTTCTGACAATATCATCATCATATTCATTATTTTGAGTAAGTAATTTGAACAGAAAACATTGATGGTATTTTAGGTTTTAATAATGCGGGGCCTAAAAACCACCAGTGATTCTTAAACCACAGTTCATAAGGGTATGATAAATGGTTTATATATACTCATAGTAGATATTGTCATTGATGCCATAGCATTTATAAACTGTTGAGAGTGGTGACAGAAAGAAATTGCAAAGGATTATGAGGCAGGCAATCACAATTTCAGTGGGGGACTTTTTACTCTATCACCCTCTAAGATGAATTATTATATAAAATGTGATTACCAGCCCAATTAAAAAAAAAAAAAAAAAAAAAAAAATCATCTTCACCCTTTCTCGATGTCTGCATTTTGAAAACTTGAGCAAACACCTATGCACTGTCTTCCAGCCTGTGCGCCAGAGCAGAAAGAAAGACATGTGAAATTCACTGTAATTGAATTGTATTCAGTGAATGGAAGAAAATTGCTGGAAGGCTCTGTAGAAACATAATGTTTGCTTTTCATACAGACAAGTGGGAAGAGTGGAAGTAAGGGCACATCAGCATGTCTGGGAGAATGTACAGCCTGAGGCAGTGAAATGTTTCAAGCTTTCCTCTGTTCTTACCAGTCACTTCCTTACACTTAGGAAATTCCATTCTCTTTCCTAATTTTTATCAAATCCAATGAAATTTTATTCATTACTCTGGCAGAGAGCACAAGAATAGGTAAATTTCTCCTCTGAACAGTGAGAAAGAAATATTTGCTTATGTACATTTATAACATTTCCAAAATTACTATAACTTAGTCACTTATTACAATTGTTTGATTTTTTCTTTTTTTTTCTGAACATCCTCTTACATGCTGTAGTGCTTGTCTGAACTATACTGCATGTCAAGATGAAAATTGTTAGAAAGCAATAATACAAGTGAAATGCCTAAAATACTTTAAATGCACTAAAAATGCAAAAATATGATTGTGAAGAGGAAAAATCAAGAAAGATTTAGCCTTGGGAGGCAGCTGAAACTTACATAGCCTCATTAGTTTTGTCAAATGTACTTCATAGTTTTTAAAATCTCAGAATATTTGAGTCTAGTGTGTCTGCCTTAGGTGATTAGATTAATAGAATTAAACATTTTCACCCATCTTAGAAACAGCCCTGAAAGCAGAAATGCTATATTTCAGTTCACAGTCATCTATAAAACTCATCACACACATCTAGGAAATAATGGGGGCAAGGTAGGGAAGGTCTTAGGGATCAGGGAGAGGTTTCAAAACAGACAATCCATGAACTGAAGTGATAGCACTATTTTTATTTTCATTGATACATGATAACATTCGTTCTTCCAAAACATTTGGAATATCTTAATAAGGACAAAATATCAGTAGCATCCTATTTGGTCACTGTTCACAGACGAGATAAACTACTAAGAGATTGTGTGTTGCATTGCAGCTGTCTTTTTCCATCTTACACAGGTACATTTAAAGATATTCCAACCTGAGTTAACTGTAATGCTAGTGAGTCAAGAGAAATGCAAAACTGTAATTTCATGTAAACATGAATGGTGTGTTTTCACCTTCATTTCTTCACTTAGATAACCAATCTGACATTTAATTATCTATTCACAACCAGAGTCCTCATTAGAGATGAACAGAGCTATTCACATTTCTGTTGGACTTGAGTGAACACATCTCTCACTACTTACGGGTTTATCGCCATTAGTCCAATAGGTTTGCTCTTCTCCCCAAGACTTAGCTCAACCATTATGTTCCAGAGAAAGGAAATCTCTGAGAACACTAATACCGATACTACTGCACTCTTCTGAGAGCCCACTGTGCTTTTGTCTCCTTCTGAATAAGCTATTAAAAGACAAAATAGAAAACTGTAGCAGATCCAACCAATAGTGAAATGCTTAGGCAGTTTTACAAAAAGAATGTTACTGGAAGAAGAGAAGCTTTGGGGAAAAAAAAAAAAAAAAAAAAAAAAAAAAAAAGCAATTTAAGATAATAGGTTGCTAATTAAAGAAGAATTCTAGTGGAGATTTCATGGAGATTTCATAATACTTATTATACTGGCCCAAATGCTGATGGCATCCAGATTGAAACAAGCCCAACAAGGAGCTGAGGAATTACAAGCAAGAGGAATCAGATTCTGACACTCCAAAAGCAGCAGGCTTCTCTGTGAGCAGGTAATACTAAGAATGAGTATCAGAGGAGACCTGCAGAACAACACTCAGACTCAAAGGAATCAGAATGTAAGGTAGTTTATTTAAGGTGTATACACCGGCACATTGGGGACCTTGCGCTGCCCCAATTGTCTCTCAAGCAGTCATAAATATTCCAGACCAAATGCACACTCGTGATTCTGCAAAGCAGGTATTGCTAACTCACTCTAGACAGTGGGTTGTCCTATGCTAACTAATTCCTTGAATGTTTTCTTTTTTTTTAACTCCTTCTTGGACATGCACAGTGTAGAGTCAAATCTGTTTGAATATGTTGTCCTTTGTGGTGATTGGTCCAGTTTCTTATCTGAAGGTTTCAGGTCTGGAATTCCAGGAGCTTCTTCCTTTGCAATGAGCTATTAATAAGCATTGCCCCAATTCTACCAAACTCATCCCAAGTCCTGCCTATTCCTAGTAAGTCACTCCCCAAACTCCATCTAAACTTCCCCAAGTCCTGCCTATTCCTAGTAAACCCTTCCCCAAACTCCACCTCTGAAGTAAGGGTTCCTTCCTCCTATGGAATTCAAGCTAGGGACCTCCCCCTGTACATGTACAGGGCCCCCCCTTATACAACCTTCCCTGTACAAGGATCATCCTAGGGTTTCTGCCTTTACTTAGAGGCAAACCCTAGATATGGCTCAGTGTGATTGCTCTATCTCTATCATAGCAATAGATAATTAGGAATAAATTATACAGCCACCACTCTCAGTGGGAGTCTTAAATGTATGACTTAAGTGTAGGGTCACAGTATAAAGGGATATTTCTATAGTCTAACTCCTGTACATATTTACCTTAAATTGCACAATTTACTGGACAGTTGGGCAACATCTGCAATACCCTACAAAGTTTGGCTCCTCTAAAGGTCAAATTATATAATCAAAATTAACATGAAATGAAGTACGTTAATACACTTAAAAGAGAAGTTTCAATGCAGAACTGTCAAATTAGCAAAAGATAATAAATGATAAATATGGAAATATTTTCTTGTGTTTAAATATCTTCTAATTTCTTTAAATGATTTATTTGAACAATTTTCTTGTTTTCTTTGTTAACTGACCTAGAGAAAAATTAAAAAACTTCTAAGAGAACAAGTATGCTTTAGCTCTCGTTTGTAATGTATAATAGGAGAGCATTAAAAAGTTAGATGGGTGTTTTATTCTATTTAAAATAAATAAATGTTTTGGGAATTGAGAGTATAAAACTTGGTGTTGTGACTGGATCACATATCTGAAAAAAACTGTGGGTTTGTTGACAAAACTTCAAGTCTCTGTAACACATATCCATAGTAATGAAAACATTGCCAAATACAGTACTTAATAAAAGATGTCAGTACACATTAGAAACAAGAAAAGCTCTTATTCTTTGTTACTTACAATATATTGATGTGTCATGCTCACTGAAAAACCATATGAACTGTTGAAATTATTTAGCTGCAACTATGTGCATTTTTTAAATATGATCTTCCTGGCCCACACTTTTCTGTTCAATGGCATCTGGTACATCAGGATAGGACACTAATTGCCAAGTACTGGGATAAGGAGAAACTGAACCTGGATGTGGAAGACATGTTACAAACCATCTAATTACCCTACCCCACAGGCATTTTCACTAGTGAGGTTCTACTTAATTCCCTGCTTGCATGGTGGGATGCAGCTGTGTATCCCTGCAAAAGCAAAGATGTCTTTTGCTTCCCAAAAGAGATTCTGAATAAAGGAACACAGAAAACACTAAGCAATCTGTATAATCAGTCTGTTATTTCCTGAGAGGCTAAGGCAAAAAAGCCAAGGTTATATTTTAATTCTGTTCTGACTCATTCTATTCTTAGATTTCTATTATTATCTCTTCTTGAAAGTGCTCACATGTGAAGCAGCCTGAAATAGGAACACTACCTCCCACTCTCTTCTTCCTTGTTCTGGTATCTAAGGATCATTTGCAAAGAAACATCACTACCTAAAGGTCTTTTTGAAGGTCCCAACCTTGGCTTACCTTAAAATGAACACAACACGTCATTTCAGGAATGTGCTCCTGCTTGTACCCACAACAAAGGCTGCTTCAGAAAGACAAGAGGCTGTCTCTATCTTTCTGATTTACCTCACTGTGTTGCCTATTTAAATGAACTCTATGTCACTTCTATATTGCATGCAATGCAATATATAAGAGAATACAAGCGTCTGACAGCTCTGTGGTAGAATAGGAGACAGCAGCACAGCATGATAAAGATCATCTAGGCAGATGGAGACAGAGGACTACAAGATGAATGTTTCAGAAGTCTAAGGAGTGCAGATAGGTGTCCTGATGCCTGGAACCACATTACACAAAGAAGATAGTAAAAAAGATTTAAGGTCCACATAAAAAGGAAGAGGAAGGGCATCTTCAAGTGCATACAGGGAAAGAGATTTAAAATAGACTCGATTAAGATCAGTGATAAAATCTTGGAGGTGAACAGAGGAAAAAGAAAACAAAAACAAAAGCCTATTCTTATAACTAGATTTAGGCATAGAAGTGCCAACTGCAATACAGGCATGAGAGCATCACACAGAACCATCTTTGGGATGTTGTTATACAGCTGCCTCAGTATGGGACTGTGTAGGAAGAAATACTTCTGTTAAAGCACAACAAATAATAGCAGAACAGTAAGAAGCTCTTGTGTAGGCAACAGAATTTATCCAATGACCTGAAAATTTAAAAAGAACCACACAAAAGTTGAAAAAGATTCCAGGTCTGAACATAAATATAAAGGACACCTCAAACAGCTCAAACCCTATAGGGACAAGATCAGAAAGGCACAGAAACATAAAAGGAAATACGATAAGGTAAATACATAAAGAGAAAATCAAAACAGAAGCTTGGTGCTCAACAGTAGCAGAGAAAACATTAAGAACTGCTGAAAAATATATATATATAAAAAAAAAATTGAAGATTTCAATAGTATCTGTGCTTTATTCTTAATGAAAGGGAAGAAACAAACAAATAAAATAACACAACTGTAAAAGCTCCCTGGATTCAAATAGTTAATAAATTTAATTATAACCAGGAAATAGGGGAGAAAAATAAAAGATCACATAAAGTTTTACAATAATATAACTAATACCCCCCTCCACTGAAGAAGTCCTTTCTGTAACTTATAATTTTGATCAGACCATGATCTCTCACTACCCATAATTATCCTTTAAAATTTGCCTGGGAATTAGCCTTTAAATTATTATTTCCAAAAATATGCCTGGGAATGCAAACCTAACATTAAGTTATGATACAGTTAGCCTAGCTCCTGTTCCATAAATATTCTCAAATATTCTCATAAACACAGATAGTTCATTTCCTTAACTGATTTTTGGAATTTGAAAATCTCTAGAACTTTGGATGATTACAACTTTTGTAATTTCCCAAGAGTCAATCTTGTCATATTAGTTTGATTTTTCTGACTACTAGAGCCTGTGAAGAAAGGAACATACTGGTGCTCCATCAGATTGAATACTTTGGCATGAAGCTGTAAACAAACCCAGAGATAAAGATATAACTTGTTTGGAAGATATGATTCATAAGAAAAATATAGTTTAGGTGGAATAGACGTGGAAAATATATAATCGGATATATCTATATTTATATATAAATTGTTTAGTGAGCCAAGATCAGAACAGAGGAAGAATAAGGCACATGTACATTATTGAAAATACATTTTTAAAGATTTTTTAAGACTTTTTTTTAATTGCTTTGCAGTTTCTCATGTGACCAAGGAATCTTAGGCAAAATACTCAAATTTGCTATGAATTTGCTTCAAACTACATATTTGCAGGGGAAAATGGTAGGAAGGGGGTCTTGACTAACACCAAGAGTCTCTGTATAATTGTCCTTCTTCACGTGAACCCTTTTAATATCATGTTCTCATGCCTTTTAATTTACTAATTCAAATTTGATACAGTGCTACTGTTTTTATTGTAATGCCTGAAGGAGTGTGATTGACAGGACTTATGGTTATGCTTGATAAGCATAATTTATCAATATCTTATGGTATGAGATAAACTGAAGTTAAAACCCATCCTTAAGTGCATTCCTTTAAAACAAATAAACAAACAAAAATAAAATAAATAAAAGAAAAAACAGATGATTTCAATCTCAGGTATGCTTGTTTTTTTAGGTAAGACTAGGACTGAGGCCTTTTTTTTAGCACAGCTTTCAAGGTGACCTCAAGAATAACTATCACAATATCTATCATCTGCTTTTATTCAGTCAATTTACTCAGGCTAACATTTCTCTGGGCAATCAAAGCATTATTTCACAAAGATACCCTTAAGCCCACCAGAAATCCCCCTATACTACACTATCAGACAATGATTTATTTTTCTCATAATTCTCCCTACAAACAAATGCAAAAAAATAGAATAATAATTTAAAATTGTATTTTTGTACTGTATTAAGTTATCACTTGCAGTTAGAAATACTTAAAATCAAGTTTGGAAACGATAGGGCAGGTTTATGTGAGGAAGTTTGCCATTTCATCTAGAATAAGTATACGAATTGATTATCTTCACTATGTGGCAGTTTTTAGAGTCAAATCTTTATGAAAAAGTCTCCTGAAACTCCATTTATGGGCCTGTTAGACAACAACACAACAATCCCTGTTCAATGAGGATTACCAGCTGATTACTGAGCTGTATTATTCTGCAGCCCAACAACACACAAACAGTGAAAATACAGTAACAACTGCTGACTCTCCTTTACCTCCAAACACCTCCAGCTTAAGGTGTCAGCAGCTGAACACAGAGCTGATACTATGCTTCTCAAAAGGAGGCGTTATATTGCTACTCTGAATTATGTGGCAGAGAGGAAAGACATTTTTATCTCTTGAAGTTCTTCATACAGAATCATAGAATCCTTAGAGTTGGAAGGGACCTTTAAAGGTCATCTAGTCTAATTCTCTTGCAATGAAGAGGGACAACTACAGCTACATCAGGTTGCCCAGAGACTGATCCAGCCTTACCTTGAAAGTCTCCAGGATTCAGGCATCCACTACACACCCCTGAGCAACCTGTTCCAGTGCCCCGCCACCCTCACTGTAAAAGACAGTTTTGACCTAAAAAAAAAAGACCTAAAAAGACCTAAATCTACCCTCTTCAAGCTTTAAACCATTTCCCCCTGTTGTATCACAGCAGATCCTGCTAAAGTGCTTGTCCTCTTCTTTCCTAAAGCTCCACTTTAGATTTTTAGATATAAGCAGGTTTACTTTCTTCAGCAGGGTAGTGCAGCACTGCTGTATGTTAGAACCAAGGTCAGTAATGTTTGATACAAAGAATACCAGATGTAGTCAGAAACCTGTACTGCAGAGGTGTAAGAGATTATTCTTTTATACCATTGACTCAAAGCTTGCTGAAGGACACAGATGAACAAGTCCAAGCAAGTCCTGGTCAAGGGTTGAGAAATCCTTTGAGGGACGCAGATGGACTAGGCCAAGGACAATGAGAGAGAGATAAGCTGCAGCTTAATGGCCGGGAAGCAGTCTGTTGTGTGGGCTTATCTTGAGGAAGATGGCCATCTCAAGGGGCGCACCCAGGGATGTCACATAGTCAGGAAAAAGGGAAGATAAAAGAGGAATCAGCAACCATGAAGTTAGGGTTTTCTGACATCAGATTCCTCGGAACAAGCCCTGCATTCATTCCAATAGCAGGATTTTTATACATAATCTTTGGCAGCAGATTAAATTCATAACATCCAAACAAATGCTCAGAATAAGAACTTTATGCCACAGATCAATTTTTTTACTCCAAGTCCTTAGATCTTAACTAGCAAGACAGATAGTTTGCAAGGTAGAGTCTGCATCATTACTACCTTACTACTGCCTATGGTTTTGTATGAGTATCTTGCAGGCATTAGGAGATGCTTCCTTATATAAATATGAGTAGGGAACATGGTACAATCTTGGCGTCACTCAAGTCAGCTGTAAACTCCCAGGAGTCTGTCTTGCCAAAAACACAAGCTTCTCCAGAGCTACACTTTCTTTCAGTAAATGCTGGAATTAGCTGAATTCAGTGCAGGTCAGCAATAGATTTTAAGAGTTCTAAGATTTAGGAATTAATGAACAGAATTAAAAAATTCATTTTTTATTGAGTACTCAAGTCTAGAATTTTTTAAAAAATGAAGATTTGAACAAGAAAAAAAAAAAACAACAAAGTTGTGTTGGTCCTTCAAAGAGGGCAAAAAGGAATAAATAGAAGCAAATATAGAAAATGGTGAAGTTGAATTTTCCATAAAATGTTCATAAAAATATTTTTCAGAAAAGTAAGTGGAACTTGCTTACTGTTAGAGAGAACATGTTGCATAACAGAAAACAATGCAAGAACAATGCTTCAACAATGTGTGTTTGTATGATTAATAATCTGCAAGGTTACTGTGGCCTTGAGTTGTCAAATCCCATGAATTTGCCATTTAAATTTGAATTATCACTCATTTCCCTCCTTCTCTTACTTCCTAGATTACTTAGGCTTTCCTTTTTGTTTAATTTGCTTGTTAGACCAGATCCTTCCTTTAGCAAATTAATTATCCAGTTAAAGGCGGGTTACATTCATGTAAGCTAGGATGTTATTCTAGTTCTACAAATGAGCAATTAGAAAATGAGCTTTCCTGTATCAGAAAGAGGGCTCTAAGGCTTTTAAAAATCAGAGAAATTAGAAAAGGAATGACATTGTTAAGCGATCTTATGCAGAAAAAATAACACATCTTACTGCTATCCCATGTCAAGTCAAGAAGCTTCTCTAATCATCAGAAGTATTTTATCTTATTTGTATGTTTGCTGTCATCAGTCTCTTAAGCCATCATTATCTACAATGATGTTAAAGTTCCATAAATAATCAATATTTTTTTTTCTATTTTTCTTTTTTCTTTTCCCAAATCTGAAGGGAAAATTAAACCAGAATTCCATAAGCTACTGGGGGATTTACTGCACATGTCCACAAAAATAAATAAATAAATGAAATAAAAAATTGAAATGTATGTTTAAGAGAATGGCAAAAATAGTATTAAATGTATTTGTTGAAAGATGTTTGGAACTCAGCATGGCAGATGTAGCAGTAAGTCTTATCAGCTCTAGTATAAAGTTTGGGGAACTTTGCATCAGAACAATAAATCACTGAAATTGAGAGAAACTTCCATATCCATTGGCACAGAAATAAATCAGATGACTTCTCTCCAACATCTAGTCAACAAGCATAACAGAAAACACAACTAGCAGGAACATTAGGAGATTACCTACTTCATTTCTTTCCTCAAGCCAAAATCAAGTGTACCTCATCCATGCTTGACAGATACTGTCTTGCATCCAGCTATGGTACTTCCACAGTCTCCCAGAGCAATACAGTCCTTAAAGATAGAAAGTCTTCTGAGGTATTTGAGTCTAAATCTGCCTTGCTTTAAATTATTTCTTGTCACACACATTTCAGATATGGAAAACAGTTTATCCTTTTCCTCTGTGCTGCAATCTTTTATATATTTGAAGACTCTTATCATGTTTAACACGATGTGAGCTTTTTCAACACAGCAAGTTTTTCACCGCAAAAAGGAGAAAAAGAAATTTGAACTGGAATTGGGATCTGTTTTCATGAACAGAAAGCTGTGTTACTCTGTCACAATGAATATGGAGTGCCCTGTTGAAACTCAGCAATATAATATTTATGTTTAGCTTCAATGTGCTTATGCAAATTTTATGATGCAGTGCAGTATATAGCTTGTATTTTGGAATGTACATCAAAGTTGGACAGATTTCCTAGAGACTTATGTAACCTCAATCTCTGATAGAACATCTCTACACAAATGAAATTATTCATAGGAAATTGACTTCTCTGTTGCTGCTCATGAATGTTCATGTCTTCATTTAATATAGGAAAATATCTGTCGGGGGCCTAGATAACTTCTAGAAATTGTCTAGGCTCCTAGAAATTATCTAGAAAATTATATTTATTTATTCAACATCAGAATACATCTTAACTCTTCATCTTCATTGCTGTGACTTAGACAATAGCATAGCATGTTGTTTCCTTTAAAGTTTCCTTTAGATGGGAAAAGAAAAATGGTCTCTGAGATACACGAGTGAGAAATAATTTAAAAGGAAACAAAAATAGCACAGCTAAGTGCTGGATGTTCACCTATTCAATACGAGACCCTGATACTTTCTTGACTAATTGCTATGTAGAACTGTATATCCGTTTTTTCAAGGTTACTGGAATAATCCAAAGAAATATCTTAAATAATAAAGAGCTTTCCTGAACTTGGAGACTCAAAATTATTTTTTATTATAAAAATATTTATTATTTATTTAGAGAGACTTTATTGTGGCCTTCCTATACTTGAAGGGAGCATATAAACAGGATGGAAACTGTCTGATTACAAGGGTGGGTACTGATAGTACAAGGGGAAATGTTTTAAACTGAGACAGGGGAGATGTACGGTAGATATTAGGAAAATGTTTTTTCACACAGAGGGTGGTGATGCACTGGAACAGGCTGCCCAAGGAGGCTGTGGATGCCCCATTCTTGGATGCATTCAAGGCCAGGCTGGATGTGGCTCTGAGCAGCCTGGTCTGGTGACTGGCAATTCTGCGCATAGCAGGGGGGCTGAAACTGGATGATCATTGTAGTTTCAACCCAGGCCATTCTATGATTTAAAAAATAACAATAGGCAGTCCCATAAGGGAGGTGATCCTTTTTATAATGTAAAGACAAGAAGAAAACTAGACTAAAAGTGGACTTTCCTGTTTCCTTATTTTGTCATTACTTTTCAGAAAGCTATTTTTGTATTGCTTGAGCAGACAATGCTTAGGCAAATCTTTCTTAAGCAATTTCTCTGCTGGTGGGAGACTAAGCCAGTTTCATTATCAAACAGACATGTAAATTGAGAACGATCTGTTCCAAAACTTCTGTCTATATCAAGTAGAGCAATTATTTACTATTAGCAAGGTAATATCTGCCACTCTACGCATTTCAAGTTCTGCATTACTGGGCAGAAAAACAGACTGTCACTCAGGCTCAAGATAGCTAATATTTAAACCAAGACTATATTACTGCAGGTGATCGAGTTTTGTTATAAATCTTTGCATGTACTTTGAAATGTGTATTACATGAGTGATGGTTGCAAATGAAAAGAGGATAGCTTAACTGAATGTTTATCCAGTCTGTGGGTGGTATTCAAGCACTATGATTTTTCATAGAAAACTCAGTATTATTTTGTTTTACTTATTCATGCAAAATGTATTCACAAAGAACAATGTTGGCAACTGCAACATTTCCAAATATACACTTTAATGTGTGTTCCTTGCTCAGAGTTACCCTAGATAATTCTAGAAATAGTTCACAACAATAACTAGAAAGAAACTTTCAGTCTAGTCAAGATCTCCTTTTGAGCATGTTTTGCAGTCAGATGATTGAGGTAAAATTGGCAATGTTTTCTGAAATAATTTCGTTTTCACTAAAAAAGAGATATTTCAAAACAAATAAAATATTTTGCTTATTCCTGACAGCAAACATACATAGGTAACTCTGAAAGTAATGCCTCCTATTTGTTTCTATGGAAACTACAACAGACACAAAGAGTACAACACTGACAGAGCAAATTCTCAG
This sequence comes from Excalfactoria chinensis, assembly GCF_039878825.1. Taxonomy (NCBI): domain Eukaryota; kingdom Metazoa; phylum Chordata; class Aves; order Galliformes; family Phasianidae; genus Excalfactoria; species Excalfactoria chinensis. The sequence continues at coordinate 27,739,782 of NC_092828.1, read as the reverse complement.
CTACAAAATACTCTTTTTCAACATAGTCACAACCAGTAGCTACATATTTTCACCAGCAACGAACAAGAGCCTGCATGCTGTACTTGTGAAAATCTGCATGGCCATCCAGAGCGTGGCTTGGCTTTCACATGACCTTCACCACTTCTGAAACACACCATTCATCACTTCACAGTGTTCAAATCCACTATTTGGTTTCCACTGTGTCTGACACATGGACTCAGATGTGAACAATCCAAATTGTTTATTACAAGTTCTCACATCACTTATATACCTTCACAAGTTTTCTTTTCCTAGCTTTCCCATTTGCCCCTACATGTCAACAGAACATTCCACAAACAATTCTTCAACTGCTCATGCGGTCACTTATCTGATCAGAGCTGTGAGCTGTTCTTTCTTCTTCTAGAGGTGTCCTTTCTTCTCATGCTGTTTATCTTGCTCCACAGCTGCTGCTCCATACATTCTTTCTTGTATTCCCACAGGTTTCCATAAACAATCAGTGAATGTGAATGGATGCAAATTTTTCTGTGTGGAAGAAACACCTCGACACACCTTTGCTTCATCTGCACTTCCATGTGAGACACCTTTCTGACAGACTGCCTCCCTGCTGCCATCTGTCACATGGCAACAGAACATAATGGAATACTGGTGAGAAGATTCAACCTTTACTGCCCCACCACCAACATGCATCTCTGACATCATGGGCCAATACAGTAAAATATGTGGCATTACTTTTAGAGAAGCACTCATATTCTAGTGGCCTACTCCTGTTATTAGTGGCCTTTGAAATTATTCATATATATATATATATATATATATATATATATATTTTATACAGCCACTGAGTATTAAGTTTGTTTTACAAGATTAATGTTTGTATGCTAAATTTAATACATTCCTTAGTAGGAATATAGCTAAAAAGGAATATAAATTCTAGGTCTTTTCATAATAAGAAGTCTAGGAAAGCTTTCTTCTGCAAGTAAAACCATCTTTTTTCAGTTGTTTTATCCCAGATATTTTTCTCTCAAACACATCTTTTTCCATCAAGCAAGTTGTAATTGAATCTAGCAGTCTCAATAAATACTAGGCTTCTGGATGGCAATTGTATATAGCACTGTTTATAATCAGCTAGGATATTGCACAGACTGAAAAATGTAACACCAGGCTTATGAATTGTTCCCCTTTTGTATTATATATTGAAAGCTGGCAGAAACATTTCCTAATTTAGAATGTTTTTGTTTGACAATGTAATTTGACATTCTCTGAAGAATAACTTGTGTTTCAAATGCTGTCAGATTTACATATAGAAGCTACTTCTGCTAGCAAAGAAGGGTGGTCCAGTCTTATTTCTTTTAGGGAATCTAAACAATTTTAAACTTGAAGAGCTTAAAGAGAGATGAGGACTTGAGATTTTCATAGTTTGAGTAGCAACAAAACATAAATACTTCAGTTACTGTTTCAGATGACACTGTGAAGATTACAAGTCTTCTGAGTATGCTCTATAGTAGCCTCGGAATTTCCTCCTCAGCTCCTGCGCATTAGTCTTTACAGTTCTAAGATATAACTGAAAGGACACATGGACAGAGGGATTGCACAATATGGAGCCTATGAAGAAAAAGTAAGTGAAGAAAAGGTGAAGAAAAGAATTGAGGGGAAAGAGTAAGCAGAAACTTTCAGACCTGATCCCCTAGTTGTCTCACACACGCCTTGTGATTTGACTCAGGAAAGTCCATAATTTTCCTGGCACCAAGATCAGCCTGACAGCCCTATAGTTCTTCAGATCCTCCTTACAATACTTCTTGTAGATGGGAGACACATAGGCAAGCTTCCAGTCCTATGGCATCACTCCAGTTGAACTGAAATGCTGATAGACAGTGGAAAGTGGCTTGGCAGTCATCTCTGCCAGCTCCCTTATTACCCTTGGGTGGATCCCATGGACTTGTGACAGTGACAGTTCTCTGAGCAACTTGGTAATCTTTTCACCATTTCATCAGTAACTTGTACAATTGTGAACAATATCCTTAAAATGCATAAATGCTTCCAGTTCTCTCTTCAAAATGCGTAATTTAACAATTACTGGAAGATGTGTTGAGTTTTGTTTTGTGTGTTTAAGCTTGGCTTATTTTCATCAGCAAACTATTGTAAATAAATAAATAAAAATTGAATATTTATTTATTTATTTATTTTAAAAAAAGGATAGAGGAAATCTAGCTGGGAATGTATTTTAATATATTTTTTAAAAAGTGTTTTAACAGATTACTAGCACAGTACTTAACTCAATTTTGTTTTTTGCAGAAAAGAATACTTTAAACAGATCCAAAAGATTAAGAAGGTGTATTTTAACAGAGCTTATGAGTATCCTATTGTTTTGGAAATAATGAAACAGACCACACAGTTTACAATTCTATGAATCTGATATTTGATTAAGAAATCAAGCCTAAGAACAGAAAATATAATTTTGCCTCTCTCCAGCTATGTTGAATGCTTGAGGAGCCCTATAAACTGAAGAAAATTTCTGTACTGATACATAAGGAGCAGGTATTCTCTCTGTCCACTTTGATAAATACGTTTATCAGCCATGTTTTTCTCCTCCAGTAGGACCGTTACTTATGACATTTCCTCCTGCACTGCTGGAATATTCCTCTTAACTTTTCATGAGCACTGAAGCAAAGTCTCCCATATGAAATAGGGGAATCATTCCTGCATTTGTGTTTGTTAGGACTGGAAATGCCATTTCAAGTATGTGTTATAACATTTACAGCACAATCAAGATTTATTAAAACTACTCCACAGAGCACTATTGTAAAGAATTTATGAACTGTAAAACTGCTATAAAGGTCACTTGAGATGCAAAAGTTTAATTTGGAGTATCATGTTATGGTGTAGTACTGCTAAACTTAATGCTTGTTTAAACAAATGGCTTGAGGATATTTGTTTCAGAATGTGGGGTTTATTAACTTCAGTAAAACAACTTTATTTTATCTATTTTTTTCCTGCTTAGCTTTGATTTTTTTTTTAAAGGCTTGTTCACCTTACATTTACTAATCCTTTATTTTATTTCTCTGAACATAAACCTAAGAAACACAAGAAAAAAAAAAAAATACTACTTTTAGGTTTTTTTTCATAGTGTTTAAGAACACTGTCTGTTATTTTATTGTTGTATCAAGGTTTAATGTTCCAGTTCATGACATTTGTTTTCTTTCATTACCAGCTGTAAAGATTTAGAAAACAACTTTATCTAGAAAAAAAAAAATAATAAAATAAAATAAAAAAATGTCATAAATACTTAGGAAGGTCCCAGAAATTGAAGTTAGAAGATAAACTGTTGTTTGCAGATGACAAGCTAGAAAGGCATATGACACTATTTATATAACTTATGACAGAATTAGTTATCAAATCACATGGGTCACTCTTTGTGCACATACAGACCACAAATTAACTGCTCATAGTCAGAAGTTTAAGGTCAGGATTGAGACCTAACTTCAATATTCCAAATCTTAGAGACATCCCTTGCTAATATACTGAAAGGCACTCCAAGAACGCCTTTAAACTACCAGGAAGCTGCACGTGCCAAAAACCTGCAAATTTGAAAATGTTAAACATTTATTATTTGCCAGCAATAATTGCTTCCTGTTAAAATTGGCAAGAGTGATTAATTTCTTTCAGCGTTTTACTGAGGATTTAGAAAGCTAACAGAGGGAAGATGTAACTGGTACCCTAACAAATATCTAGATTTAGTCCCTAGGTAGGCAGTGCTATGAAAAGATTTCATAAACCAGCATAAAAATGCATAATATTATTTACAGGTCAATAACATCAGATAATGTATTTAAAGATCTTTAAGAAACAAGCTACTGTATCATTATTCTTTATTCTAGGTCATGGGAGGAATGAGGTGGGTGGAGAGGGAGAATGAAACATAGGCTTGTTTTACTGGTTGAAAGAGGATGTGAGAAAAGGCACACTGGCTGTAACATTTACAGTGACTTCTAGTATTCATATAGGCTTGTGGCCAGTTTTGTTCAACAGTATTTAACTAAAGCAAGTTCAGTCATGCAAATACCCATGAAGAAGGCAGATATCAGAACATTTATTCCAGATAAATAAACAGAGAAGACTCTGGGGAGATCCCCTTGCAGCCTTTGAGTACTTTATAGGAGCTTTTGATCAGGAAGAAAATTGTCTGGGCAGATAGCAATAGGACAAGGGGGAAGTATTTAAACTAAAAGAAGGTAAAATTAGGCATTAAATGTTAGGCAGTAATTCTTTACTCAGATGGTGATGAGGCACTGGAACAGAATGCCCAGAGAAGCTGGGGATTCCCAGGTCCTGAAAGCATTCAAAGCCAGGCTGGATGGAGGCCTGGGCAGGTGGCAACTCTGCCCATGTCAGGATGAGTTGGAAGCAGATAAGCTTTAAAGGTCCTTTTCAAACCAAGCCATTGTATAATTCCAGGATAAATAAAGGGTTTAAAACTGATCAAAATATTGTTAATTTTAGAGGCAGAAAAAAACAGCATCATGTGTTACCTTCCATGTGTTATCTACCAATATGAAACTCCAATATTAGAGTGCTTACTCCATCTTTCACTGCAACAAATTGCCCATGGTTCTCAGTGTATTTCTTCAAGTGTTAAATTAACAAACCAGCTGTAGAAGCTGTCACTGAAGAATGTTTCTGTGTATTATTTTCAGCATGAGACAGTATTCACCCTGTAGACTCAGCAGTCTGCATAGTTTAGGTCTTCTTGTCACAATGGGTACTGCATTCAAAATAAGCACATTTACCATAAAAAGAGGGGCTGGTTTGTTTGTTGTTTTTTGATGTTGTTTTTTCACCTTGACACAGCATGCACAAATAAAGAATCATGTACTATCATGAAATATTTAATCAGAGCCATAGGAAGAAGTAATTTCCTGAGATCCATGAGTATGTATTTCCAAATACATTCTACCAACCCTTTGATAAAAGTTTCATTTAAATGCCAAGTTACCCAAGGAAGCAATTCAGGTTTTTGAATAGTGTTTCGTATTTCAGGGAGGAAACCAAGCTTGTGTTTACTTACTATCTTACATTCTACATCGTACTTTTTTTAATTTATTTATTTTTTTATTTTATTACTGAAAGACCTCATGCATTCATTTCTGTGTATGAAAAATATTGTTGTACTCATCAGCACAATGAAAATTATGCCCTCAGGATACACGTATGAGCTTTCTGTTGTTTTCTGTGATGTTTGCTCTTCACAACCAGTCAAAAGTATCCTTGCCAAAAAAAGCAATCTATGTAAGTTGCTCTGACAGGAATGACACCTATTTAGTTCCATGGAAACTACAACAGACACAAAGAGTACAACAACGGCAAATTCTCAGATACAAAATACTCTTTTTTTTAACATAGTCACCAACAGTAGCTATGCATTTTTGCAAGCAATGAACAAAAGTCTGAAAGACAGGCTCATAAAAATCCACATGGCTGTTCAAAACATGGCCAGTCTTTCATGTGGTTCTTTGAAATGCTGAAACACACCACACCACTATGCTTACATACACAGTTTGGTCTCCAGAAAACTTTAGAAAGCGTCTTTGTGGAGCACGTATCACTGCAACAGAGCCAGTTCATTATCATCTAAGCAAGATCAGAAGGTGTATATATCTATTAATCAGTGTTATAACTCACTACTTTAAATCAATTCCATGTCTAGAGCCTGCACTGTAAATTCAAGAGCATGCACAACAAATAGCAAACTTAGAAGAGATACATAAGAATCACAACAGTAACAGCAGAAAAGAAAATAAGGTAGTAAAAACCTTGCAGATACAGATTTTCATGTGAAATGTTATCAATAGAATCAAATATTCCTGGGGAGTTTTGGGGGGGAAAATAAATAAATGATCATCAAGTCCAACCACAGCCTAACCGTAGTACCTTAACTCTAACAACCCTCTGCTAAATCATATCTATGAGCACCACATCCAATTCGCTTTTAAACACACCCAGGGACAGTGACTCAACCACCTCCCTGGGGAGCCTATTCCAGTGTTTAACTACCCTTTCTGTAAAGAAGTGTTTTCCTAACATCGAACCTAAACGTACGCTGGCACAACTTGAGGCCACTACCCCTCGTCCTGTCACGTCACCAGTGAGAAGAGACTTGCCCTGCTCTCACTGTAAGCACACTTCAGATACTGGAAGAGAGCGATAAGGTCTCCCCTCAGCCTCCTTTCCCCCAGACTAAACAGCCCCAGCTTCCTTAGCCTCTCCTCATAGGGTTGATTTTCCAAGCCCTTCACAAATCTTGCTGTGCTTCTCTGGACCAAGTTGCTCCCAGCAGCCAACAAGGGATGGAGATTTTCCCTAGCCTTCCTCTTGCTGTTGATGTGTTTATAAAAATATTTACTGTCCTCTTTTACCTTAGCAGCCAAGCTCAGTTCTAGCAGTGCTCTGGCTTTCCTAATTTTCTCCCTGCACAGCTTCACTACATACCTGTCATCCTCATAAGTGGCTTGCCCACTCTTCCAGAGACAATAAACTTTCTTTTTGTTCTTGAGATCCAGCCAAAGGTCAACAATATCAGATTCAATTGGTCATTAAAGAATTATGCTACTTTTTTTCTTTTTTTTCCACGTGTTTTTGTGTAAATTATAAGAACTTTGTCATACATTATTTGTTACCTACATTTCTTTATAGGAGTGTTGTGTATGTTGTTTACACATGCACAGTCTCCAGTTACACATGTTCCATAATATACAAGATATATTCTCATATTTTCCATTCTCTACTGTCATAAATATATAGTCATTGGAAAGATGGTAACTAACAATCTATGACAGTAGATTGTTGTGCTCTACCAGTATCCAGGAAGATGAATGTATGCTTGTGTATTATATATTGTTATGTAAAGATAAGTCTTCGAATAATTTAAACATGGGTTCCCTTTGATTATTAAAAAAACAAAAAACAACAAAACAAAAAAACCCACAACAACAATAACAACAACAAACCACAAGAAATCTGTTTAATTTATTTGTATATGAGTTAGAACACATGAGAAAGTGATTTACCCTCACACAATGATCTTCTGTAATATCACAAATATTAATTACAAGATATGTCTGTGCTTCTGTGTGTGTGTATAGCTTAATATTCACATTAAATGCATGTAAGCAAATATTTTCAGACAAAAGCAAGAAGAGATGGAATGTAGCTACATTTGCAAAATTTTTGTTCAATATCAATTTTAAATTGTGGCTTTGAAGAAGTAATTGAAAAAATAAAAAAACTCAGAATAGAAATATATACAGTTTCAGACCCCACACTCTGAAGACAGAAGCATTGTTATTTGGAAACCACAGCAAACCTCTTCACAGAAAACGGCTGGAAGGTAATCTAATGTTGATGTCAAAACTATATATTGGTAGGGCCTCTGGCAGTTCTGAAGCAGCTGAATAAATGTCTTAGCTGCTACGTTTCTTAATTTGTTATGTCTTCAATTTAGGAATAAAACATAAGTTCATTTCTCTGCATGTATGTATGTTTACTATTATGAATGTAGTTCTATGAATGTGTCTGACTGAGTATACTAGCAATAAGTATACTTTCAATAATAATTGAAAATCTACTTTTCAAGTATTCTTCAGTTTGTATCTTTTATAGCCCAGCTACAGCAACCATATGTATAGCATTCTGTAACTTAAAAAATTTCATTGATTTTTTTTTTTCCATTTAACTAGAAAAAAATATTGTGTATACTTTATTTTCCAATAATTGTTCCCAAATTATATTGTAATCATAGAATCATAGAATGACCCGGGTTGGAAGGGACCTCAAGGATCATGTAGTTCCAACCCCCCTGCCTAGCAGGGCCACAATTAGTAATTAGAGTAAATCTCCTAACTGCAGTATGAATTGGCACTCTATCTATGCAGATCCAGCACAAAGTAATAAAGTAAGTACAGTTACTTTCATGTAAGAATAAGTTCTAAATTTTCATGTTTTTGAAACAGACATTTATCCAGACTGCAGGCTGAGCACCTGAGTCCTCTAAGGATTTCCAACTTGGAAATTTATCATTTGCTGCTGGCTTCTACCCCTGATATCCACAGAGTCAGGATTTTATTTTACAATACTTATTTCTTTCACAGTCAATGCAACCCCCCTTTTTTACTTATTATTTTCCTTCATTTTTATTTGTGAAAGAAAAATGCAGCTTGAGAAACAAACGTTTCTCTGAGGAAATAAATAAAATATTTTTTCTTTTTTTTTTTTTTCTTGCTTTTTTTTTTTTTTCTTCAAGGTTTTTGGTTTTTTGAGATCAAATATCCAATAATAGCAACTATATCTACTTAACCTGCTTTTATAAGCAAGTCATGAACCTCACTCCCTCCTCCACCTTCAGTTTACACAATAATTCAGCCTGTTTATTACTACATCATCTTCCAATAGATTGTCTATTCCTCGAACATCTAGATACCTGCTTTCCTTCATCATAGTATCATAGTATCGTGCGAGTTGGAAGGGACCTTAGAGATCATCGAGCCCCTCTGTGTAGCAGAGCAGCATTTCTGCCACTTGTGCCACAGGGGGGATTCGAACCCCAGACCTCTGGTGTTGCAAGCGGCACTTTATACCACTGTGCCACCGGAGGCACACATGTTTCTGAAATGAATTGAAAAAATGTATTAATGAACAAACACATAAGTAAATTACATTAATAGAGAATACAAACAAAGGCAAAATTGTCAGATGCAACAAACTAAGGAATTCAGAATGAAAAAGGTCTGATTCAAAGAACAGCGCCCCTGATTTCAGTGTTTTCTGAAATGCTATTTAAGTTTATTCCTGAGGTGATCAGAGTAGATCTCTGATATGCTCTGACCACTTACCTGCCTACGCACAATGAGATAGAGGGAGTGTGTAATACCTTCTGGAGCAATGCAATGACTGTAGACAGAGATTATACTAAAACTATTTTATAAACTATAAACAAAGAAAATTCAAATAAGACAAAATATTTAACATAAGCAGAACCAGGTGTCAATTTTTCCTTTTTTATTTGTTATGTTTCATTTTCCTAGCAAGAGTTTTCCCAAACCAAGCACTTTATAGTCTTAATCTTGTGGCTGGAGTGACCCCAAAAATTTTATCATAGTAATAAGAAATTTAAAGCATCACAAACATTTCTATAAGCTTCAGATCAAAGTCATGGTTGAGATACAGATGGAAGAGAATACTGCTAGAAATCTTTCAGGGGTACTGAAATGTTTAACAGAGACAGAAAAACAATGAAAAGTAATGTCAGCACAGATGTCTCCTATTTTCATCTACAAATTCCTTGACTGATACCATAGCAATGGACGCAGAAATGTCTTGAGTACAGTGCAAGGAAAAGGAGTCATCTTTTATATATGTTTATGCATTCTACCCTTCAGTTTCCCAGTCCGGAATTTATTTTGTTTTCTCACAAGAGCAGGAGTAAAGAGACATATTTTCTGAAAAGCCAATTCTAGCGAATATAGGAATGCAGTTGCTCTGCTCAAGTCTTAAGTATTAATATTGATGCCCCCACAATACCATACAATTTTGCCACAGAGCTGAGAGTCAGATTTTGCAGTTTTTAGAGAAATAAGACTCCCATTGACATCCATAGAGTTTTGCTTAGGGTTGTAATGCAGGACCAGACTCTAAATCACAGTATAGCTGTCAGACTGAGCCAGAAACACTGTCAGCACATTGTTTCTGAAATACAGGGAACAAGAAATAGTGAGTGTCACCCACTCGCTGTTTAACAATTTTATTTAAACAAATACAGACATAGCTGATTGACACAAATATGTATTTCCATCTCGACAATTAAGTAGCATTAGATGTAAATTTGACAGTGTTCAATGAGTTTCCTTAGTCACTTCATTTTCTTTTGTAGACACTTTTTGTTGCTTTTCTAGCTAAAATAGAGCAAGGAGCTTTTTATTTCAAAAGTCATATCCTGACACTTTTAAAATATCCTTGTGGTGTTTAAATACTAAAAATCCCCAGGCTTTATTTCCACTTTTTCTTTTCTTCATAATTCATAATTTTCTAGAATGTCCTTTGTCTTGCAAGACTAGTTGAAGAATGAAAGTACATCTAAATTAGTTTCTAAATTAGAAACCTAAACATTAGAAATAAAAATAAAAAATAAATGATACTGAACAACATTCATGATGCCAATATTCGTGATGTTAAAAATACACCATAAATACCTACAGAGCACTATACTGGGTTCTTACTGTGATATGCTGGACCAGAAATAATTTGAAAAGGCAGGGATTTGCAGGCTAGATAAAAAGAAAAACTTTAAACAGAGGCCTCAAGAAATGCAGAAATGGCTCAAAGAGATGAAATGAGAGCAGTCTAATAGCATGGACATAATGACAAAAGATCAGTTCTGAGCTGAAGACAGTTGAAGCAAGATGGAGAATAGCTCATCTTTACACTGAGAAGGAGAGAGGGAATAAAATCATGGTGAAATAATAACAGAAAACAGTAAGTCAGGGGCTTCTTTCTAAACTAGTTTTTAATTATTTTTATGTGGACTGCAGTTGTGAAGCTGCAGTTAACTGCAAATTAGAGGCCTCTTTGGAAGAACAGGCTCTGAATGTTCTGATGCAGAAATGTCTGATACTGTGGAAATAACTAGGCATTTGAATAACATTCTCAGGACTGTTGCTTTTAGCTGCTATCTTTGCAGAGGTAAAAGGAAATGATGGCTGAAAATTTCCACAAATGTGAGAACTCACATTCATGACAATCAGACAAAAGCAATAGCTGCTATGTGGAGAAAAAAGAGGAGAAAAAAGAAAAAAAAAAAAAAAAACAACCCTACAACCCTACAAACTAGTTATGAAGGGGGGTGGGGCAGTAGCTGGGGTCACCAAAATGGAAACTGCATGCAATGTCCCTGTGCTTGCAGGAGAGGGGTATGCTTCTAAACCCCTAAGGTCTTGGCCCTTGGTGAAGGAGGAGGATGACTTGCCTCCTTGTAGGAAAAACACGAGGGCTGGTGTTAAGCTGGTGGCTGTGGAAACGCCTAATAGTAGTCACAAGGCTATTAGGGCTGCTGCTGATCGCAAGGAGGCCAAGCTCAGGTGCCTTTATGCTAATGCACGCAGCATGGGTAATAAACAAGAGGAGCTGGAGGCCATTGTTTGTTCAGAAAATTTTGATATAGTTGCCGTCACTGAAACATGGTGGAATGACTCCCACACATGGAGTGCAGTGATTGAGGGCTACCAACTTTTTAAAAAAAATAGGCTAGGTAGGAAAGGTGGTGGTGTAGCTCTCTATGTTAAAAAAGATTGTGAATGCGTGGAAATCAATAATGATGATGACAGGGTTGAAAGCTTATGGATCAGAATAAAAACCAAGGCCAACAATACCGATGTTATTGTGGGAGTTTGCTACAGGCCACCTACCCAGGATGATGAGGTGGATGAGATGCTTTATAGGCAATTGGGGGAGGTCTCAAGGTCACTCCCCCTCATTCTGGTGGGGGATTTCAACTTCCCAGACATCTGCTGGGATTACAATACAGCAGACAGGGAACAGTCTCGGAGGTTCCTAGAGTGTGTGGGAGATAACTTCCTGACACAGTTGGTGAAGGAGCCGACGAGGGGAAACAAAACTCTGGACCTGCTGTTTGTTAACAGAGATGGTCTGGTGAGGGATGTAAAGGTTGGAGGCCGTCTGGGACAAAGTGATCATGAAATGCTAGATTTCTCGATCCTTGTCGAACCGCGGAGGGGAGTCAGCAGAACTGCCACCTTGGACTTCCGGAGGGCGGACTTCAACCTCCTCAGGACTATGGTTGAGAGGGCCCCCTGGGGAGTATCTTTGGAGAGTGTGGGAGCCCAGGAAGGTTGGGAATACTTTAAGGAAATTGTCCTAAAGGCGCAGGAGCTGACTGTCCCAAAATCGCGAAAGATGAGCCGACGGGTGAGGAGGCCGGGCTGGCTGACCAGAGACCTTTGGCTTGATCTAAAGAACAAAAAGAGAGTTTACGGTCTCTGGAAGAATGGGGGAGCTACTTATGAGGATTACAGGTTTGTAGTGAGGCTGTGCAGGGAGAAAATTAGGAAGGCCAAGGCGCAGCTAGAACTGAGCTTGGCTTCTAAGGTTAAGGAGAATAGTAAATGTTTTTATAAACACATCAATACCAAGAGGAAGGCTAAGGAAAATCCCCATCCCTTGTTGGATTCTGAGGGCAACTTGGTCACTGAGGATCGGGACAAGGCTGAGGTACTTAATACCTTCTTTGCCTCGGTCTTCAATAGTTATGCTTGTAACTCCCTGGGAACGCAGCCCCCTACACTGGTAGACGGGAAGGGGGAACCAAAAGAGCCTTGCGTGATCCGTGATGAGATGGTCCTGGATCTACTTAGAAAGCTGAATGTTTATAAGTCCATGGTTGCACCCTAGAGTTCTGAGGGAGTTGGCGGATGTGGTCGCCAAACCACTGTCCATAATTTTTCAGCAGTCTTGGCTGACTGGGGATGTCCCGGTGGATTGGAGACTGGCAAATGTGACGCCTATCTTCAAAAAGGGCCGGAAAGATGATCCTGGCAGCTACAGGCCCATCAGTCTCACCTCGGTGCCTGGGAAGGTTATGGAAAGGATAATCTCAGGTATCATCATGGACGAACTAAAGGTCAGCCATGGGATCGGGCCTAGTCAGCATGGGTTTATGAATGGTAGATCCTGCCTGACTAACCTGATTTCATTCTATGACAAGGTGACCCGCTTAGTAGATGAGGGAAAGGCTGTCGACGTGGTCTACCTGGACTTCAGTAAGGCCTTTGACACTGTCCCCCATAACATTCTGGTAGAGAAGCTGGCTGCCCGTGGTTTGGATGGGTGCACGCTCCGCTGGGTGAAGAACTGGTTGGATGGCCGGGCCCAGAGAGTTGTGGTCAATGGAGTGGAATCCAGTTGGCGGCCGGTCACAAGTGGCGTCCCCCAGGGCTCGGTGCTTGGGCCACTTCTGTTTAACATCTTCATTGATGATTTGGATGAGGGGATTGAGTGCACCCTCAGTAAGTTCGCAGACGACACTAAGCTGGGAGGGAGTGTTGATCTGCCTGAGGGGAGAAGGGCACTACAGAGAGACCTGGATAGACTTGATCGATGGGCCAAGGTTAATGGAATGAGTTTCAACAGGGCCAAGTGTCGGGTCCTGCATTTTGGTCATAACAACCCCAGGCAACCCTACAGGCTTGGGGAGGTGTGGCTGGAAAGCTCCCAGACGGAAAGGGACCTTGGTGTGCTGATGGACAGTCGGCTGAATATGAGCCAGCAGTGTGCCCAGGTGGCCAAGAAGGCCAATGGCATCCTGGCTTGTATCAGGAATGGTGTGGTGAGCAGGACTAAGGAAGTCATCCTGCCCCTGTACTCAGCATTGGTGAGGCCTCACCTCGAGTACTGTGTCCAGTTTTGGGCACCTCAGCATAAGAAGGACATGGAGGTACTGGAGCAGGTCCAGAGAAGGGCAACGAGGCTTGTTAAGGGCTTGGAGAATCAGCCCTATGAGGAGAGACTAAGGAAGCTGGGGCTGTTTAGTCTGAGGAAGAGGAGGCTGAGGGGAGACCTTATTGCTGTCTTCCAGTACCTGAAAGGTTCTTACAGTGAGAGTGGGGCAGGTCTATTCTCACTACTGACTTGTGACAGAACGAGGGGAAATGGCCTCAAGTTGCGCCAGGGCAAGTTTAGGTTGGATATTAGAAAGAACTTCTTTACAGAAAGGGTGGGTAGGTACTGGAATGGGCTCCCCAAGGAGGTGGTTGAATCGCCATCCCTGGATGTGTTTAAGAGCCGCTTGGATGTGGTACTCAGGGATATGATTTAGCAGAGGTTTGTTGTTGTGGTATTGTTTTGTGGTTGTTTTTTAAGAGATAGGCTACTGGTTAGGCTGCGGTTGGACTTGATGATCTTCAAGGTCTTTTCCAACCTGAGTAATTCTATGATTCTATGATTCTATGATTTTTAAGTCTTGTTCAGCTCAAAACAGACTTCTCAGACTTCACAGAAATTCCGTGCAAGAATCAGGGATCATTCATAAAATAATTCTCAGAAGTAAAGGATATGTTTGTCCATACGAAATAAAATAGATATGCAACAGTATTTATTTCCAATGCTTTCTACTAAATTTAGTATACGAATGAGTTAGAAGTGTTTGCAGCTCTTAGTTTAATGTAGGTTAATGAATTAATCACAGTAGTTCACCAGATCTTAATTGCATAGCCTTAAATATCAGGTTCTAAAGTGGGAAAATTAGATGCTTTCATAAATTAATAATTTTGTGAATTCTGTCTGCCTGTGAACAAGACAAATAGGATTTTTTACAAATAATTTAGTTTAAAAGCTACAGTTTAAATTCTCCTTAGACATTTTTAATAGCCTGACCTATTTATGAATAATTGCTGTTGACACAGGACTTACACATGTCCTTACACTGTGTTATTTTCTCAAATGCAAACAAGACACCTGCTGAGTATTAGCTACAGGAAGCATGTCAAATATGAATCAGTAAGTAATTAGCCCTGGAACTTAATTCATCTTTAAATTTGTATTTTATGTTGTTGTTTTGTTGTTGTTGTTGTTTTGGTTTGGTTTTTTTTTCTACATGGCGAGGAAAAAGGACAGTGTTATACAGAAAGAAGAAAAGCTTCCCTTTCAAAAAAAAGGAGGATAATTTCAACATCATAATGATAGATCAAGATAGGTTTTTCTGATACAAGCATATCTGTATGTCTTTAAAGTGTTTTCTACCTTTGAAGTAACCTTCTTCTCTACATAATCTCAACACAGGTCTTACTGCGTTGAAGTACCTGTGATTGTTAACGTTATAGCATTAGCTTAATTTCTTCTAAAAACTAGAATTAGTCCAGTCACATTTCAAGATATTGTTCAAAGCAAAATAAGGACAGGCCCAGTGACCTGTATTTGGAGACAGAGAACATGGACAGATCTGAAGGAAGAAAACAGAGTAACTGGCTGACCAAGAAAAGTATTTGCTATAAAATCTATATGGAAAAAGGAGCAAATAGCTGTATCAGAAAATAAATTAAAACTTCAGGACTCTAAGAACATGTAAAACTAATTATGGTCTTAGCAATTATGCAAGACCTGGACCTCTATCAGTACACTTGGTTTTGCCTAGAGAGTGGAAACTGGGCTACAAATTGCAGCCCTTCAGAACAGTTTTCAGATTTAATTCTCCAGACATCAGGAAACTATTACAAATAGATGGCATCCATTATCACAGAAATACTCTGGCATTTTAGGAATACATATCCATCTCCTACCAAGTTTGCAGGTTCTCTGTCTTATTTGGAGGCGCTGGATTTTTCTAAAGAATTTACTAGACATTATTTTGAGCTGAAAGTCATTTTCTTGATCTGACTGCTTAGGTGATAGGTAGAATTGAAGAGACTAATAATGTTAGATAGGATTACAAAGATTAACTAAGTCATATTCAAAAACATGCTTGTCTTGATCTATTGATTGATTTAATAACAGCACTTTTTTGGATAAAGATGGTGCTTTAGTCTAGGGAAACAGAACAAATACTTTTCTATTCTTGCCTGCAGACCCTGTGGTGAGGCAAGTGTGGTTAATGTAATGACAATTACCCTACTACTGGCATAATTATAAGTTGTGCTAAATGTAAACCTCTTATTAGTGAAACGCTGCTAATATCAACTTTGAATTTCATATGATCTACAATTAGGAAAATTGTTATCTGGTCATTTCAATCAGCTACAAATACATATTTTTTCTTTTGCTGCTTGAGGGGAAAAACAGATCACATTTTTCTAAATGAAGAGCTCTATAGACTTTTTATTTTTTTGTGCTTCTGAAGCAAGACTTTTGCTCCAGAAGCAATTTTTGGGAACAGTTTATGGATAGATACAATAGCTTTTACTGCTGAGCTTTTAATTACACTACTTGTGTAGCTCTTCAGCAGTCAACTTTTTTAAAAGAAGCCAAAAAAACACTAGGAACAACAGCTAGGAATGACAGCAAGCAAAAAAAGCCTTGTTTTCTGTATTGGGAGCTAAGTTGGTTATCCTATTTGTGTAGGACTTGATTTGGGTACTAACTGGAAACACATTGGAATGCTGAAATCAGTCTTTCTGAGATATGAACTGAATTTGCACTAATGTCTGGAGGTTGGATTTTAGTTGTTTTCTCCCTTTCTTTCAGGATGTTTCTTGGGGATATAGTGCTACCAGTTCTGCATACACTCTCCCCTCCACCAAAAAATAAATAAATCTTCTCAATAAGTTAAATCAAACCTTAAATTTTCTAAATAAAACCCATGCACTTAAATTTCAGAAGATTCGGGTCCCTGTTAAGTATTAGGAGTGACAGACAGAGATCAAAAGTTATGCTCCACATTTCATATTATTGCTCAATAAATACACTAAGAATTTATCCAGCATCATTTCCTACTTTTCACTTCCTTTCATTGCAGATGAATTGTAGGCACGCACAGTATGTGATTCTCACTCCTACAAACATTCAGAGCTAACTCACTGAATCATGTTTGTGTTTGTTGTGAGATACAGAAAAAAATGAGTCTGTCTTGGTTGCTCTTATCTCTGAAGATAACCTCTATTAACATATTCATCTGAAAGTTCCTTTGGGGATATACATGAATTAACTGAAACAGTGGGATAAGCTTGCCACAGACCAAATATTCTGCTTTGCAGAAGTTACATTTTACAAATATCATCTGCCAGCTTTAAGGGTTTAGTTCTAAATATCAGAGGTGCCAAGCATTGCTTGTATAAGCACGAGATTAAAAAGAAAAAAGAAAAAAAGAAAAAAGATGAGCTGCAAAAGGGGCAGAGCAAAGCTTGACACTGCATTAGCAGGAAAGCACTGCTACATAAATGTCAGCTTGCTCCCATCCACTGACAGATGTTAAGGCTAAAGATGAGAGAGCATTTAGTCCTTGCTGACAGTTCAGGATGACACTTGAGAGCAATCAGATTGCCTGGAGAAAGGTGGGCTCATCTCCCCTCTGCAAGGCAGAGATGAGCCAGGAAGTCTGAATAGCTTCAACAGTAACAACCCAGTATTTTGCTCCTTGTCCACCTGTGAAAACAGTGCTGCTGATGCTCTCATCTCCTCTGCTGATTGCATGTAGCACAGGGACCAAAATGAATATCTATTTCCCCCCCCCCACACACACAGACACTTATACTGTGCAGTTCCTGTATTTTGGCACTCTTGTGTTCGCATTAAATCTGGCATGCTGTGTATCTGTTTAGCATTAAGCATGAATGCCTTCCTTTTAAAGGAATTTCTCTTTACTTTGTATGCTCTTTTTTTTTTTTTTTTTTTTTTTTTAAGAGCTCTCAAAAGCCCTAGGCCAAACAGCCATTTTTAATTTTCATGAATAAGGTATCTCAAATGAAGGGATCTCAACTTGAACTCTGCTCACAAAGCACTGTGTTGACTGGATCTTTGTTTTGAAGAAAAAGAAAACCCTACAGATATCACGAAGAAAACAATTCTACAAAAATTCCAGATTGCTGGCACATAATTTGCAATAGTAAGCATTGTCATTTCCCTGCCATTACTCTTCAGCTGTCATTTTAGTATAGCAATTTAAGTATTTGATCTCTACAACATAGGATGAGATTCCAAAGTACATTTCTACCACTGGACCCAGCACATATTGAACATGATAGAAACATTCAAGCCCAATTAGAATGTGACTTAAATTTTAAAATCTTAATCTCTGTTTGAAACCTTGCATTTGGAAATGTTGCCATATCTTTTTATTCAGTGTTCTGAAATAGAAAATAACTGTGAAGTGGAATAAAAATTAAGATGTCTCACAAATTAATTTGCTAATCACAAAACATTCACAATTCAATTTAATGCAAAGCAGCACAACATGAAACTGATGGAATATGGCTTTTTTCAAGCCACAGTGCTTTCTGTCATTCTTTTTTTCTTAAGTTTTCCTCATAGTCTTTTCAGCAGGAAAGATAGGCATACGCACTAAAAACAAACATGATATGTGCCTAAGCATAGAGGGTGTAGAAAAATCTGTGATGAAGTCCTGTTGTCTGAAACTTCTGCTGTAGCATTAAAACTTGTCATATACAATGTAGGTGAATATCAACAAAGCCAAGGCTTGTTCTCATACTGCATTCATAGTCTCTTTTGTGTGAAAATCTGAGCTATAATTTCCACCTTAGAGCAAAGAAAAGTTTCACCTTTGATAGTATTCTGAAATTTACAAATTGCTTACAAATACATAAAATGTGACTTCAATAATTTTAAGCATCTTCACAATTTCTTAATAATTATAATTAAAGAAATTAATCTTTTAGGAAAAAAAGAGAAAAGCTGCCAAAGGAGACAGTTGCATTAAAAGTCTGGATATTTACATTCTGAATTTATATTAAACACTAAATTTAACTTAGGAAAATGTGTAAGTTTTATCTCAATGTATTTTAAAAACAAATGTGATCTTATTTTGAAAAAGAATGTTTATTCCCAAAATGACATACAGTGAGAAAAAAAATGAGAACAAAATGTATAATTCAGATCTGACATGTAAGATTATTATTGGTGTTTTTTTCTGATATAGTTATTCTTTACTTTCTATTCTTACTTTTATCAGGCCTGAAACGTTTCTGTTTTCAATTTCCCTACTGAAGAGAAAAATCTTGTTTTCCTTTATATAATTAAAATGAAGCAGGAGTGCAGTCGATGTGTTATGAGAAATAGCTATGCATCTCAACAAATAGTTAAGATCTTGGTGGATGTTATGCATACATTTATGCAGGCTTAAACAGCAAATAGAAAAAGAGAGGAGGCAGAGATACTGATGAATTTAGAGAGATAAAAGGAAAGAATTATATTCAAGGTGGAAAAAAAAAAAAGAAAGAAAAAAAGATATAGTGCAGAATAATAGGAAGGATAAGCACAAGCTAAGTTATAAGAAGAAATGAGTATCATGTTTTCACCCTGAGGGAGGAAATTCTAATTTCTCTGAAACCATCGCAGTACTAAAGGCTAGGTATAGGACCAAACTATCTTTCCCTTTCAGGCTAAATATAATGTGAAGTTTGCATATTGAATACAAAGACTAACTCGCTACAGATCGTGCTGCTGGAGAAACCTGAAGTTAGTCAGTGGAGTGTATCCACCAGTGAACAGTGCTCCTGGAGCAAGGAATCATTAATCATTCGTGTAAGTGCCTCCCTGCAGCCTGTGAAAATCAGGACTGCCATTACCCAGCATCGCAAGAGGCTCAGAAGACATTCATCACGAAGGAGTGAAACAGGATAAGGTCTTCAACAGAATCACCAGAAATCATAATAACATGTGATGAATCTTGAAAACGGCAGTTAAGCTATTTTGCTTATGTCACATACGTCACCCGATAGCAAGAGGGAAATGGAAGGATGCATCTCATAAAGTATAAAAAAAAAAAAAAAACCAACTAAAAACAAACAAGCAAACAAACAAAAAAAAAAAAACCTGCATCACAGTATTAAATAAGAATTTAAGATAGTACAATTGTAATTTTAAAGACTCATCTATGCCCATCCTTCCTTGTATTTCCCTGGCTCCAATATTACAAGGACAGCAAACAGAGATCACAATAATATGCAGTATTTCACCATGAGAACAATGTGTGAAGCACTGCCAGGACTTTGCTCCTACATACACCATGTAGGAAAGTCACCTCGGTTTTAGGGAAGTTTGGAACTCGGAGATGTCTATTTAGACTACATATGCTTAAAAAAGGGAATTTTTTGAGCCAACTCGTGTCACTAGTGTGAATTTCCAGTGGCTGAAAGGCTTGCTTATTTCCCATTTATCTTGTGAATGGAGGTGATTATGAATCTACCAACTAACTGGATTTATTTTTTTTTTAAACTGATCTTAAACATATAGCTCCATATTATTTGAGTTTTCTTCATTAAAATCTTAAACAACACTGGGGAGATTGAAATATCTGAAAAAATAACACACGAAATATCTAGTGTGAATGCTGAATAATTCATGGAAAATCTGAAAGGTAACAGCTGGAAGCATGCTAAACTTAATCTGTCAACAGATCTGTATATGACAGAAGGGGTAAACAGGCTTCCTGAGCACATCTTTTGGGATTTGCCAGTTTTGATACAGCTATGACTGGAAGGCTCAGTAAGGACAACCCACCTCACCAACCTCTACAGTACCAAGAACAAAACTCCACATGGATTATCAGTTACAAGGCCAGCAACTCGTAAGGACAAGTCTCATTCCAACATCCTGAAGCAGCCCCACTGTGCTCTCATGGCGTGCCTGCAATTGGCTGTAACAGAGCATTTATTTCTCTCACATCTCAGCAATCAGTCTGAAACAGCAAGTGCCTTGTTAATTTGAGTCTCCAGCTTAATGATAAATCAGCAGTATTCTTCTCATATGTAAATATGAAAATAGGGAACAAAACTGTATAAGAGAGGGATTACCCATATTTTACTTTGCTGTAACATTCAGGATTTATTTTTACATACACACAAAAAGTCCCATACTGTCAGAGTCCTCATGTGCAATCGGGTAGTAATAAGATTAAAAAAAAAAAAAAAAAAAAGCAATACTCCTACACCCTACTGGCTAAGGGCTAATTGTAATCCCTTGCTAGAACAGCACAGGAACCTTCCTGCACAATGTTTTCATCATACTGTGAGCATAGAAAAACTGCTCAGATGAAATATTCTTCCCCAGTAGGTGGTTCAGAAGTAGCTATGGGCATTTGAGAAAAGTAAGCAAGCAGCCAAGCAAGAGGTAAGATTTGTAGTTCCCTTGGAGCCTTGCAAACATGGCCCTGCTCACAGCCTGCCCAGCAGCAGCTGTATTACCCTGCAGCTCAGCCCAGGTTTCATGTTGGCAGAACAGTCCTACTGATTGGTGAAAACAGCAGACAACCACCTCCCAATTTCTCATGCAATGTGTGCTGCAGATCAAAGGGGTGGAACCAGAGCATCTGTGAGATGGCCATGACACAGGATGCAAGGTAGGTGCCACCCACAGATAGGCAGGAACTCTGCACCCACATCCTGTTTGCATTTGCAGATTGATTTAGATAATAAAGGGACAATGTGACAGAAAGCTTGTGGTAGCGCAGTAGAGGTAGCTGCTTAACCCTTTAAAAGAAGATTCTTTATGAGTGAGGTCTACATTCTGTAGTAGCAGTGTGATCCATTTTCTCAGGTGAATGAGCAGAAGAAATCCTTACTTTTGATAAATCTGAGTGGAGTAGTCATTATCTTGGGTTTTGAGCCACAGGAAATGCTATTTCCACATGACCGAACTCTATTGCAACATCCATTGTGCATGTTACTCTTTTTCAGACTTGATTTTCTTTATAAAATGTGATATCTTGTAGAAACTCAGTATTTTCCTCTCCCAGAATATCCTTCTGGTCTACCTCTAGACAGTTATATGTTTTGCATAAAATAATATTGTCAAATTACTGCCAAATACACTCCTTTTCGTGTGCGCAGTTAGCTTAATTTTTTCATCTTACATAAAAGGGGATTTTTAGAGAATGGTCTAGCAGGAACACGTATTTACATTTACATTTCCTCCAGTTATATTCATGTGAACTTTAATATTTGAAAGCTATTTTCTCAAGAGAAATCTGTTTATGTAAAAAAAAAAAAAACAAACAAGAAAACAACCCACCCTCACAAGAATGTTGTGCTGCAGAATGTTGCTGCTTTTGTACAGATTTTTAAGGTACTGTATGTCACATCTGATTCTTAGTAAATTACTCATAGTGCAGATTTCTTAAACACTAGCATATACCACCTCTTCAATGATGGCACACATCTCAAAGGAGTATTTTACATCCTTAGTTCCTAGTCCTTCCTGCAGGCAATGTTTATATAATAGTAATTTCATTGTTATAAAAAAAATAATAATAATCTTACCAAAAGCAATTTTAAACTGCATTCCTGCAAGAAAGAACTAATTACTTCTATATAGCTTTTAAAAATTCAATCTGTTTGTAAGCGGAGAGGAGGTAGAAAATAAATAGATTTTTCTATGTGTTGATTTCTTTGGAGAAATTGCCAGTAATTATAAAGCGGAATGATCACATCAAGTGTCAGGGTTTGGTAGAAAGAAAAAAAAGACTGGAAGCAGAGCAGGGTGCATGGGGCAGTATGTGTCTGCTATACGCTTGTTTGTTTTCTAAGTTTAGAAGAACGTACCCACTCTGTCACTCCAGAGCTATTTTTTTGGCAGCCTGCTTAAAAATGCTTAGCAAATACATATAAGAAATACCATGAGACTTTACAATGGGCATGGCTTCAGCTACGATATATCCTGTGCATTGTGTGTTGTAGTTTAAAAGGTGCATCTTCTGATTGCTCTAATAAATGTTTTATTTGCAGATACTAAGTAATGCATTACAGTATGTATACGTATAAATAAATCAATTAATCTTCATACAATTATTTGTTTCACTTCAATTTTTTGAAGGGTGAAAGAAATTACATAGATTAAATTATTCAGTAATCATGAAGGTGTTAAACTGACAAGCGCAGGGAGTAAAGCATTCTGTTTACTCCTGTGGTGTTCTCATTGCATTTTTTTAGAGAATCTTGATATCCCTTATCAACACAATTAATTATACTGTTAACACCCATCTTAAATGAGTCTCTGGTTTATGAATGACTTGTTACTCAGCTTCTACCATTCAATTAAACTTCTTGACAACCGGATTTTAAAGAAATTAATTCTAGTGGGTTAAGAAGAGAAGGAAAAAGATGAAAAATGCAGCAAGTGAATACAAGTATTAGTAACAAAAACGTTTTACTAAATAATTTAAAAATGTTCAGCTAAGAGGCCAGTCACTACAACACGGCACCTTTCTGATAACAGAGAAGACCTTTCTAATCATTTGTGGATTTTTTTATTTGTCTATCACTAAAAGATATCATACGATATCTTCATGCAAAAGTTAACGGAACTCACAGACAGTGTGATACTCATATATTTAACATTCCCCCGCTATTAGCCCACTAATCAGTTGACCCTTTTGTCTCAACAAACATAAGTTGACTCTTATGTCTCCATCATAGAATATTACAGTTAGAAAAAGACCATTAAGATCATCTAGTCCTGCCATCAATACATCACCACCACACCTGCTAAAACATCTTCACAGTGATACTCAAAACAAAGGCCTATGCTACTGGCACAAACAACTTCTCTGCCTACATCTTATCTAGTTTATTGATATCATACAAGTGCCCCTTGTGCTGAGGATGAACCTTACAGCTATTTTGTTTCTATTTCTTTATAATAGATATGCAAGGGACAAGAATTAAGATATTTCAGTCCAACCATCAACTTGTCATCACTTCACCACTAAACTGTAACACTCAATACAATATCTACCCTTTCCCTGAAAACCTCCAGGGACATTGGCACCTCCCTGGGCAGCCTGCTCCAAAACTTTACCACACTTTCTGAGAAGAAATAAATATAAATATAAAATATATACATATATATAAAGAAAATAAATATGAATTACCTGTAAGTCAGCATCCCTGATTCATGCACAAATATACCTACTGAAGTAGGTCAGATCTGATGCTGCAAGGGTTAAAACAGTAAGGTCTAGAAGTGAGGTCAGAAGCAGCTGTGAGCAATAAAGACCAAATGGGTTTGATTG
Organism: Excalfactoria chinensis; assembly: GCF_039878825.1. Classification (NCBI taxonomy): domain Eukaryota; kingdom Metazoa; phylum Chordata; class Aves; order Galliformes; family Phasianidae; genus Excalfactoria; species Excalfactoria chinensis. The sequence goes on along the minus strand of NC_092828.1, from coordinate 27,716,048 downwards.
GCAGTCCACCTCTAATGCTTCTGGATTAAGCAGACACACCTGATGCCTGCTCAAGGCTTGATCGGTGTAGGTGGCCTATTTCTCTTGATTACTCCTAGTAGAAGGGAGAACTAGGAAACATTTTCTGCTTCTGATGAGCCTGTTCTGGATGGGATTTTCAAGATAATGGTTCCCTGCAACCTCCTGTAAGTTCTTACATGAACAGACCATTTATTACTCCTGTGTCCCAGACCAGGATTAACAGCAATCTTTTATTCGCTTCCCTGCTGACTCAAAATTGAGTTTTTAATTATTTTGCGTGCGAGTATGTCAAATCATTTTAAATCTAAAAAGAGTCCAAAATAATATAAGATTTTCATCACATGGAAGTTAAGAGAGAAGTAGAAGAAAATACAAAGGAAAGGAAAGCATTCATATCCACCACAAAGCTTAAAGGCAAATATAATTCTTTTCATTTTCTTCATATGAGAAAACAAAGTGTTTTTGCACACACTGTTTCCAGAATGCTCTCAGAGACATCTGTCTTCAGTCATTCATCACTTCTGTAAGGTTCTCTAATTCATTATTGGATAATCTTCCAGATTATGGGGAGAATCCGGTAGAAAAGTAGTTTTACCAGCTAATATTTTAAAGAGCCATGTTAAAAAAAAAAAAGTTTGTGAATTCAAGTTCCTGTATTTTATCTGTCAAAGAAAACTTGGAACTTATGAATATCTTGTTCTCTTCATATGTCTTACTGATAATTTGGACTTTAGCATGTGCACTTGCATCCCTTCAATTTAGAGATCTCAAAGTATAGGTACTGTTTTAACTAATTACTCAAAATCAGCTTCCTTTTTTCTCTCATTCTAAATGTATGTGAAGCTGCAACATCTTTTCCTATAAACAAGACTAACAGATAATTTTAGTTCTGAGCTTTAAGAAGACCACAGTTCTTAGCAGAAAAACTCAACTTCACAGAAGATATCAGGGTGAAGTTTGTTGCTTATTTTTAAAAACAATTATTCAACAAGCATTCAATTGCCTTTTGCATCAGATGGAAAAATTCCAGAGACAAATTATCAACATGCAATCAGTTTAAATGAATTTATCTGTGGAAATCTCATAGTTAATAGCCACCAACAAAAGCTAATTATGAATTGTTTAAACTCATTTCAGAGAGTCACTTTCCCACGTCAATACTCAAATCCTAAAGTTCTAGGTTAATTACATGCTTCCAAATACTGTGTAAGCACTTATGAATTATCAATTGATATGATAATCAACACAGTACATTTCATCTCATTGGCTCTATACCCAGCATTTTAATTGTTTGTAAACCTCAAAGCACATGTTGCTCATTTGAAATTTAACAGATGCTGTTGAAAAGTTCAGCCAGGGTGAGATAGCCACTAAAAATTTAATTAATATCTTTTTTTTTTTTCTCCTTCAACTGAGATTGCCTACTTTACATGCAGTTAGCTGACTTACAGATAAAAAAATATCCTATTTATAATGCTTGTCGTAAATATAATACCATTCAGTAAATCTGTCAAGGGCATAGGATATTTTCAATCTTCAGTTATCTATTTTGAAGTTCAAAGTATTCTTTTCCCCTTAGATGGATGGACAGTTCTCTTAGGACATATGTCCAGTTTATGGGTAAGTGGAAGTGCAATCTCCAACAGAACTGTAGTATCTTTTTAAAGATTTCTGAGTTTCTGCATGTGACACCTTTATTGTGGCTCCATTTTCATATACTAAAGTGATAAAAATGACAAGTGAATAGAGATAAGTGTACTGGCAAGTATGTACAAGTAAAAATAGGATTACAGTGAGTAAACTGGGAATTCACATTATATATCTTATAAACACCATTTCCTATACAAAACCTACTTTTTTCTTACTGCCAGATATACTGAGAGTGAATCTGCACAGCAACTGGTCCCCAAAATGAAAACTCGTGCTGTTATTTCAACTGACCTTTCCCTAGAACTCTGTATTTCTGTACTTCAGAAATTCCCATTTGTACAGTTGAATAACCTCAGATTTTTGTTAATGAGCTACAGAAAATTAGAAAGAGACCAGTGCAATCTCATTTCTTTCAAAGTTTATTTCCATTGCCTTTTGACCTATCTTCAACCACTGTGCTAAGCAATGCCTTAATGCAGAAGGGATTTCTAGAGCCATTTGTCCAGATAACAATATGTAATGTGTGTGTAACATACAATTAAAATTAAGGTTGTCTGAAATTAAGCTGAGGTAGCCTAGCTAAACAATTAATAAATCATTATTTTTTTGTGAGCGTACACCAACGCCATAAACAAAGAGGCATCTTGTTACAGTACAGCTTGTTTTTACTTTGCACACATTCTACTGTTCTACTTTGCAAGCATCATAACCTAGATGGACTTACAAAGCAAAAAATATTGGCATTTGGGATCTGTCATTTATATATGCATTTTGGGGAAGTTTTGCTTTGGAATAACATTTGTCTGATGATGGGGATTAAGTGCCTACTGGAATGCATCTGGAATCCTTCTGCAGTACATTTTCCAATCTAGTTTCCTTGAAAAAAATCTGATTTTTAAAACTACTTTTGATTCTCCATTGCCCATGATTTTTTACCCTTCAAAGAGGAATTTATAAAAACTAACGCATTTGTGCTATGTATAACTTCTGTAACTACCTACTTCATAGCTGCACTCAGATCCTAATGTGAAACCATTCTTAGCTATGATCACCCATGCCAGCATACTGCCTGGAGGGAACCTTCTGTGCAGGTTCAAGAACAATATGATTAAAGGAAAGCTGGCATCCTCTGCCTTTGAAATCCCATTCACAAGTAATAAAAATTACTTCTCTTTCTACTGACAATCATGTTGATGAATATCAGCCTATTATTTAACTTCACTTTTTTAATGATTTCTCCATGTAATATAAAAGAAATAATAATAAAATAGTAGGACTGTATTCCATGATGAACAGTTCTAAAACATCAGTAAAATGCCCTCACCTCTTATTTATAGCAACAAAAGGCTGGAGCCATAATATCATATCACTTTTGGAAAAGCTTTTGACAGTAGGAGTTTATAATGTTGACCCTGTTCTCAATATATTTTACTTTCCTTTGATGAAATCTAAAGTTAATTGTTTCATATTTTCATCCCTCTAGATTTTACTATGATCTAGCTGTAATTTTTTATCACAGTACTGAGTATCGAAACAAATTTGAGTCTCCCTTATTGCAACCACAACAAATCCCATATAGAGACTAAAGTACACAGGTATTATGGGATAATAAGTGATTTAAGTTAAAAACTTTTTCCCGAAAGCCACTGAGAGTTCAGTTATTAATCACAAGGGCCTAGTATTGCCCTGTCATATTCATAACTGAACATAAGATATGTGTGCCATCTTACTTGATCTCTAGTCTTGTTTGAAGCAAATTAGAGGATTTCAGATTTATCTCCTTGGTATTTGCAGGATTTTGCAGAGATCTTTTGCTGTTACAGTCTCCCCTTTGTAGTAAGCTTCTTGGTGGGGAGGACCTTCAGCCAGACTACCTTTCTGAAACACTTCATAACTTTGGCACATCACAACCACATCACTTCAAGCAGGAAAGGAGCATATCAGCCCCAATATTTGATTGGCTTAAATGGTTCTATTGATTCCCAGACAGGAAAACAGCATTGTCTAAGGCAACATAAGCATATTTATCTCTCTTTTCTGAGCGTCTTTTGTTTTGATCACATTGACTCTTGCTCTGGCATGAATTTGTGCAGCTGCTTGGTGAACTAGCTTCGCAAACTGAGCCAGCAGGAACAGAACCAGAAGGAGCAAAAGAGCTGGATGATTTTTTAACTTTATCCACTGATCCAGGAGGCTTGGGAGATACACCAATCTCATTTATATAGAAAACAATCCTTAATAAAAGACAATAAAATGAAGCTTCTAACTGTAGAGTTATTTTCCATATAAGAAATGAGAAAGTATTTTGAGGGATATAATGTCACAAATCACTCCAAATTCTGGGTTTCATATTTTTTCCTAAAAGAAAAGGAAAAAAAAAAAAAAATCCTTTTAAGATGATCCAGTTACAAGAACAATAGAAAATGCTGGTCTCCATAGAAAATAAAAGCATCTGGTACCTAACAAGAATTACAGTCTCACAGATTTTTGTTTTTAAAGCTAAGTATGTATTCAGTCAGGACTTGTTACATCTGAAGTGTTTTTATATGTAACCAAGAAGGTGTGGATTCTACAGTTTTGTGGTTAGGTTTAAACACAAGCATGACCCTTTGAAGAAATTCAATACAGTCATAGGAAATACCATTCCCCTTATTTGACTGTAGGCAGAAAAAGTATGTATTTTTTACAGGATTGTTTTCAATTAATACAGTACCTCCAGTTAGTTCACCACATATTATATTTATACTGTCCCAAAGCAGGAGCAGAATAATGTGCCTAGGGAACTGAATAAAACAGCTCAGTTATTCTGAGCATTTTTCACACATACCAAAGTATACTTATTAAAGGAAAGGAGGTGACCTTTTTTGAAACAGTAGGTCAACTGTTGAAATACAAAATCCAGAAGGAAACATGGTGACTTTTAAAAAATGATAATATTTAACTAAGATTGGTAAGTAAGTAGAATAGTGTGTTTTTAGAAACAACTGAAAATAAATACAGGAGACCTTTTAGATGCTGAAGAGTTATAGGTTCAGGTTCCTTTTGAAAGCTCAGAGAAAGTAAATAATGCCATTTGCCTCTGTATAACTCCTCATGAGAAGATCTGATTTATGTTCAGCTCTTCCTCAATTCTTCTCTTTGTTGAAAGCCAAATACCCCTAGAAACCATTTAAAAAACTTACCAACATCTCATGTTGTCAAAGCATTTGACTCTGAATTTGATAACCCAAAAGTCATCTTCTGTCTTCCCTGCAAATGCAGTTGGATTCATTGTTCATATGCTCACAAAGGATGGGCATAGCTGTTGAGCACACACATGCAACTAATAGTCAAACACTTATTGAACAAAGTTAATTATACTTTCATTACTTCTGATTTTCTTTTACTTACTTGATATTACTGAAACATCTTGTGAAGTTTTTAACACAACAAATTTTATATTGCTCTCTGAAGAGTTGGTCTCATTGTTCTCATTGAATAATCAGCAATTTTCTGTGAAAAAAACCTTGTGAATAGAAGCAACAATCACAAATTAAACTATTAGCCATAGCATCAAAAATACAAATTGTGAATAAATACTATTTTAAACTATTAAACCAAATAAGTGAAATTTTTCACTTACTAAATGAAAAGGTCATTACAAAGTTATATATAAGTTACACAGTGACTAGCACTGGTCTTAGTTCACTTTAGTCATCAACATATGTAATCTCAAACTGTACCAGTTCTTCCAACTACTTTATGAATGTTTACTGTCTTTAAAATATAATCACTTGAGAAACATAATCCATCCCCTTTTACTATCAGGAAATACAGATAATTCAGAAATTTTCATATTATTGAAGTTTACTTGAAATGGAGGCCATATAATGATATAGTCAACACCAATCAGCTATCTGCAGTGCAGCTGGTCCCCAATACATACAATTTCCATGTCTAGATCTGTCTAAGACAATGACTGTCAAGACATAAATTCATTTTAACTATCACTTTTAAAAATATTTGCAAAAGTGCCAACATCTGTGTTAGACATAAGATTAATATTCATGACCTGCTTGTTATTGCTTCTCATTCATAACACTTATGCTGTAATAAACTAACATCTGTATCACAAATCACTTAGACTGAACTTAAATTAAACAAACATGACATAGCATATTCTGAAGTAAATATGTTATGTTTGTTTCCTTGAGTTTATTTTTTCTATGGTAAACTCTTCATGTCAAGTCACCCCAAACTATTGTTTGCACAAGTATCCCAGCATTAGAGACACAGAGTACTAAAAGGTTTTCGCAAGGAAAAAAAATAACCTTGTAAAACATATTTAACAAGGCAGATAAAAATATACTTTAGGCAAAACACACACAAAAAAGCAAAAATCTGAGCAATCTTGTGAAGAAAAATAATAATAACAATAATAATAATAATGTTTCTGTTAACGCATTTCTAGATCAGAGTCCCATACAGGAAATGTTGCAAGAAAAAGCTTCTTTGATAAAATATTTATACATCATTTCCTTTGTCAGTTCCCACTGTGGTGCATTTCTACTAGCAGATAAATGGAGATAGCCAACAGATGAATTAAATATTCCTGTTACTCCAACCCAATTAAGTACTACTGGATGTCTCCTAGAACTGCGCCCACATATTCTCTTGAGATACTTCTTTTTTAAAGTACTTAAATGCTTCTTGAGATATTCAACAGGGTTAAGTATCTGAACTCTTTGTCTATCCAATTCAATGTTATCTTTGCATACCTGAACTCTTTAAATCCAGACCTTAGGCTGTATGTTTAATAGAGAACTACTGTGTGAACTTATAACTCAGCTTATGCATCTTAAGTTATAATAAAGATTCAGATAACAGATTTGTACACAACATCTTTGGAACTGTTTTCCCTCCATTACATTAGCTTTGCTTTAAATTAAACATATTATATCATATATATTATAACATATATTATAAACATATTTTATCTGCCCAAAAATAATGGGAAATGCTGAGTTAATATCAACACAGTAAGTCTGTGTTCCTGAGATAGGAAAATCTACAATTTTTTGTTTCTGCAGGAAGCTTTTAAAGAGAAGCACTTGCATAAATAAATAAATACATAAATAAACCAAGGCATCCTTCATATCCTTATGGCCACAGAACACTACATGCTACAAAATAACTGTTTGTAGGGAAAACCATCAGTTGTCTGTTTGCCTTTTAGAGCAAGCTTTGCTTATAGTTTCTCCTCTTCTAGAAAGAGCTGTTTCAAAGCAGTCTTAAAGAATATAGGACAATAAGTTATAGATTGACTTCCAGCAGAGTCACGTTGTTCAGTTGGAGTATGATCCCTGGAGAGTTGTCAGTAGCTGGCAGATATTGCGAATGTTCCAAAGTACTTCAACATGAAATTATCCACTGAATAATATGAACATTTAAGAGAAATCAAAATGTCTTTTTCTCCCTATTTTTCACAGTTCCAGTCCACTCACTGAAAAATAAATAAATAAATAAAATCAATGCACACTTGTTTGTTAGAATCCAAATTACTATAAGTTTAAATAAAGGAATGTAAACATTATGATACCTATGAAATATATCTAGGTATTTATACTGAACTAATAGTGTATATTTTTTCTAACGTAATTACAGTGAATAGGTAATGATCAGGCTGGAAACAAACATTTTGAGAGCTTCAAGAGGGAGTTTAGACTTTTTAGAACTCAGAAAAAAAAAAAAATCACAGATACTAGAATCATGAGTTTGCAATTCAGTTATTAAATACCGGCAAACAGCTTCTATCTTTGTTAAAATGTAATTAACGTTCAGTCTTTGAAAATCTAGCTTTTTTTTGTAAAACAAAACAAAACAAAACAAAACAAAAAAACAAACAAACAAACAAAAAAAAAAAACCTGTAAATTCAGGTCTAAAGATTTGTAAATACCATGTCACCTTTATCTTACTTTTGTAATTGCATTGTTGTAGTAAAAAAAACAGATTTTTCTGTCTCTTTCAGTGACATGCTCATACTGATACTGGTACTTTGCATTAATGGTATTTTGACAGATAGATACATAAAGGGAGGTCAGGAGAAATTCTTTATTTTATCCAATTTCTGAGGAAATTTGGGGCATTTTATGGCAATAAAACCAAAATACTACTGAGCCAATACTTGTAAAATCTGACTTCTTCAAGGAACAGTGCTTAGAGAGACCCTAAACTCTCATATCACATAAAGAATATTTTCCCTTGGAATTTACCGTATTTACTATTTAATTTAAATATAAATATTAACACAACAAATAAGAAACAAATGAGCATGGATTAGTAAGCCAAACTGAAATACTACTGTGGATTAGAATTCTGATAGTATGTCAACACTAATTGACATTTAATTTGTTCAGTAAAAACATTGGTAAATCTCTGCTTTCTCAATTAAATTTCTCATGCTAAATATAAACTGACACAAAATTAAAAACAAAACAAAAAAACACTCAACTAATCTTTGAACAGTCTACAAAACAAAGTCATTATGAACTGTATGAAATGCTATTGTAAGTGTTACACACAAGGGCTTCATCCTCTGAAAAGAGTGGGAATTTGCTGTTTACTTTAATAGGGACAGGATTAGCCCAAAGGTATTAAAATGCAAGAAACATTAGAAATTAATTACTCACTATTCAGGAAACAGGGTTGAAACTATAATCTTAACTCTTCCCCATAGGCTATGTGCAATAGGATGGTATGTAACTCTACAAATGCATAAAGTATTAAAACGTAAATGTTCAGAATTCCTTCCTTCTCTAAAACAGAGAAAACATCTTGTACTGTTGTGGAAGATACTTTGCATACTTCATAGTTTTTACTAGAAAATACAGGGCAGAAAGGTTCTGAGCATCCAACAGAAGCTAAACTGGGAGTTGGCGTTCTTGGTAGTTCAGATAAGCTACTTTGTATCCCCAAAAAGTAAAAACACCCCACTAAATTGCTATCTACAATTTGTATAGGTCTCAACATAGTTTCATTTCACTTCAGATGCCTGCTGATAAGAGGCTTTCAAATCCTCCATGTGATATTAGCTAAAATATCCTTTGAATGAAACAAGGGAGAAATACTTGATACAATTTCATATATTGTGTTATGCAGTTTATTTTGTTCCCTCTTGCATAATATGTAAAATACATGTTCATGTAAAATAAATTTTAAAAGTCACTTTTAAGCCATTGTCGATTAACATCTGTAAAATAATGCATGCCTTTCTTTAAAATAAGTCAATTCTACTGCATAAAACTATAATTTATTTAAATGTAAGTTTCACACCACTACTGCAGCAGTAAAACACATTCTCAATAAGATTATGTGAAAGTGATAGATCAACCCATCACCCATTGGTTGCAGTAGACTTGCTGATGTCACATTAAAAGGGTCATTTGCAATCCTATCTTTCAGTTCTAATTACTTCTGGAGACCAGAGAATAATTATACATTTGATATAAAATTAATTCTCTCAACTAAACCCCTTCCTTTTGGTATATTATTTTCTATATAACAAACACAATATTATGTTGTACAAGTTGTCATCTATATTCAAAGTGTAATGCTAATGCAAATATTTCTGAAATTCTAAGTGTATTCTAAATCTAAAGAAAACATCACCTATTCCAATTTTTCTTTTCATTTATCAGTAAACAGATAAGAGATTTAAATGGGAGATATTCAGTTCCCTTTATAACACTTTCTCAGACATGAAGCTTTTAATTTTTACTCCTCATTCAACAAAAAATAACTAAATCTTCAAAAAATATCAGGGGAAAGTTCTTAACTATGAGAGTAGTGAGATGCTGGAACAGGCTTCCAAGAGAGGTTGTGGGTGCCCCATCTCGGAGGTATTCAAGGTCAGGCTAAAATGGGCCCTGGGCAGCCTGGTCTACTATTAAATGTGGAGGTTGGTGGCCCTACCTGTGGCAGGGGGGTTGGAGCTTGATGATCCTTGAGGTCCCTTCCAACCCAAGCTCTTTCCATGATTCTATGATTCTGTGAATATATCGCCCAAGCCTCACTGTGCTCAACAAAATGTAACAGAACATTGGTGGGAAGGTTCAGCCTCTTCTGCCACAAAACCAGCATCCATCTCTGATGTTGTAGGCCAACATAATAAAATAAGAGGCATTACTTTCAGAGCAGTTTATGTACATATAAAATCTGAAAGAACATGCTGCCCACTTATTTCAACTCTTGCATAACACTTTACAGTAGAAGAAAGCATTTAACCAAGCTCCATAATGAGCTTAAAGAGAATTAAGGGCAATGTTTACAGGAACAATTTAAGTTTTATCTAAGTATCAGTGGAAATTATAAAAGTTCTGCCCTTGAGTCAGGTTTCATGATAAAAGGAAAATTAGAAATGAGAACTGTAATCTTCTCTCAATGCTGAAATTTTCCTGTGTTGGGTTCCACAGGGCTTACAACATCTTTGTGCACACACGTTAAGTAATAACCAATGATGGTAATTAATATCTGTTGTGAAGAGATTGCTGTCTTCCCTGAAGACATCCCTAAAATTATTTTAAAAGTGAAAAAATAGATCTTTACCTGAAAATGCTTAGAACTGAATTTTTGTAACAGTAAGAAAATGGTTTTCAAGTCAGCTTTTCACTGAAACTATATCTGCATTATGGCTACTCTGATGTAAGTAAGGCCTGAAATGTTACGAAAGGTAATGCCAATACAAGAGAATAAGAATTCTAACCTGCAGGCAACATATGCTTTTTGTACCAGAGCATGACTTCAGCTGTAGGAAAAATTTAGTCTTAGGCACAGACCTTTATCAGAAGAAAAATGATTTTCTGTCTAATGTTACAAACAGACTAAAAGATAATGGCTTCTTCCCATACAGGAGTTTCAGACATTTGGGTAAGTGTCCTTTATTATAACACTGCTGAAACTGTGCAGAATAGTTATCAGGAAACATACAAGTAGTACATTGCTAATTGTTGCACAAAAAATAAATAAATAAATGAATAAATACATGAATGAATAAATGTTTTATATAATAGATGGTTGAACAACAAAGGAATAATTCAACTGCCTAACTCCATAATGGAAAGAGATGAAACAGAAAGGAAAGGTCAAAAATACATAATCACTAGGTATACTTTTACATGTCTGTTGAGACATACCTTTTGGAATTCTTCATTACTGTCAAAGGCTTAAAAGACATGTTTTCTGTCACTCTGAGAAGAAAGTGTACATAGTTTTGTATGCATGCTACCATGTTCTTTTTCTTTCCCTAAATCTGGAAAAACAGCTGATCAGTATACTCCTTTATTAGTTTTCCTTTTACTTAAATCAGTACTATTAAAGATATTATATATCCCATCTTACCTCTGTAATTTTCAACAAACGTTTGGTCTGCACATAAATATCTGTGAGTTTCTTACTCTGCACCTTCATTTGTTAGAAGTGGGATCGTAAAATCAACTGACATTTAAGGAATGAACCTGCAGTACTTTCATGTAGTGCTGTTCAAAGCAATAAATACAATCGCACCAAAACTAAGCAAGAAATAAAAAGCAAGAGAAAGCTGAATTAATCTACAGCTTTGCTGACTTTTTGAGACTACAGCAGTACATTGAACTAGACTTTTGAAGATCATCATATTTGTTTGATTATTCCAGGAGCCCACTACCAGCATGCCCACCCTTTTGATGACAGAAAACTTTCAGAGTCCAGTGGATGACCATAAAGATGATTAAGGGCTTGGAGCATCTCTCTTAGGAGAAAAGGATGAGAGACCTGGGACTGTTCAGCCTGGAGAAGAATGAGGAGAGATCTTATCAATAACTTATAAATTTCTAGTGGGTGAGAGTCAAGTGGATGGGGGCAGGCTCTTTATAGTGGTGCCTAGCAACAAGACAAGGGGCAATAGGCACAAACTGGAATATAGAACATGAGCACTCTTTACTTTGAGGGTGACAGAACACTGCTGCTGAGAAAACTGGTAGTCACCTTCTCTACTGATATTCAAAACCCTCCTGGACACTTTCCTATACAACAGTGTAGGGAACCTGCTTTAGTAGGGGGCTGGTCTATATGTGCTCCAGAGGTCCCTTCCAATGCCTACAATTCTATAATTCTGTGATTTGTACTCTGTCCTTCTTCCATCATATGTGTCAAGAGGCATGGATAAGAGTATAAATCAATGCCTTTCAAAAGACCTTAGGAGTTCAGTACATTCTCCCCCTCTGCTGCCTGCTGCCTAAAATCTCTGCCAGCAACCATTAGTAGAGGGCTGAAATCTCCTTCATTAATATCCACCTGTCTGAAACTTCCTACCTATCAAATTTACTTTCTTAACCACATGCAGAAGGAAGTCAGTATGATGACAAGCATAAATATGTTACCATAAAAAATAATTGAGCATACATCAATAAGGAAATGTAGACACATGTACGATAGTAGAAATTCAACAAATATTTTCTTGTTCTGACTCCACAAAACAGAAGCACTAGAAAAGAAAGTCCTAAATGATCTCAAACGAGGAAACTGAAGTAGGGAATGTAATAAAAGATCCCAAAGATTTTTCAGATTAGATACATAGATGCACAAAGACAGCCAGAGGAACAATCCTATCCCAATCTCTTATTCATTTCCTGTCTCAGTCTTTCTGTCCGATTGCTGGCAGAAACATGACCCTGAAATTTAGCCAGATTTTGCACCTCAAAGGGGAGAGGTTCTTCTACCCCTTCCCCTTCTGGCAGATGGAATTCCTCTCCTTTTCTAAGCCTGCTGCAATGAAGCTTGCACATTGGTGCTCTGAGACTCTTATTTTGAATTAAAAGGAGTGAGAATTTCTGTAGAAACCATTACACTAGCCCATCTGAAGCAGGCTGATAAATAGCTGATCTTGTGTGTGTTACTGAATATCTCAGGAGGATAATTTACAATTCCTTGGAGAAAACAGAGGTGAAATAGTCCCCGACTGTGTTTCATCTCAGCAAGCATATCATGTAATGTCTCAAGAATACTAGCAGCAGTGAAGTTTTCATTCTACCACCTTCAGCCAGTTGGAATAAACATGAGCAACAGTGCACAACCTGCTGAGAGCTTCATCTCCCTTTCGGTGTCAACAGGGCCTATGCTTGAGTGATGGAATGCTCACAAAGTCTCCTGACCATTAATTAAGTCTATATCAGTTTTTATACAAGGAGTGATAACTATATCTGTCTGATCAGTCTGTATCATCTGCTTTCTCTCATCTACATCTTAAAAACAACAACAACAAAAATAACAGAACCAAATTATTTCTTTTTCATTATATCTTGTTGATGTGTGTAATTCATTTTGCATCAGTGCACATTTAGTATTTACAGTCTTAGACAATATATTATAGAATTTTTCTAGAGACAACTCCTCTTTTTATATTCTCTATGACCTACCTCCCCATTTATATACTGTTGCATACCATTTTCTGTCTCAACTTTTGTGCCTTAACTTTAACCCATATTTTGTTAACAACCTCGGAAGCCTTGTATAGTTTTCCAGACAATATTTTATGTTTCTGGTAGTTAATACTAAACTGCTTCTACATAAAAAGACAAAGTTTTAAAGTAAAGGTACAGAATCTGATAAAATCTGATAAAATATATAGACTGCACAGCTGTGTTTCATATCCAAATCCTTGCCTGTGTTCAGTGGAACAGATACAAAGCAACTCCAGAGCTATTTTGTACATGTGAGGCAAATCTATAATTTACCCTTTATTTTACAAAGAAATCTGCAGAGATGCAAACTTAATCTTTTTTAAATCTTTCTTTTCATATCCTAACACTTGGTGTACAGTAGATACACCTCTCCTTAGCTATGACAAAAAAAGTCCATTCACTAAGGCAATAAAAACAGTACTTTCGATTTCTCTGTATCTTTCAAAGAACACAAGTCACCAGAAATAGGGGTGCACCAAAGAAATTTAGATCTGTTCCTTTTCATCTTATTCAGTTTTTAACTGAACAACATTTCAACCAAACATTTTTATCAACAGAATTGTATTTTCTTTTCAGTTCACTGCTTATCTAAGATGTGATGTGCACAGCTCCAGACTAAATTTTTTTTGTTAGGTCAGTATCGATAAACTAGTGAGTTTTCTTGAGCAAAACAAACATTTAACCCCTGTATTGCCTAAGAGAGTACTTACAGTCCTGTTAGATACAATAGCTTTACTCTGCTTTGTATATCAGAATTTTTTGTATATCAGATTTCTATTAATACTTGAGGATTTCTACAAACTACACATGAAATGGTGTACTCTGACATGATCTATTTATTGCTTTTGAGGCATAGTGTTTTTTCTGAATCATTTATTCATATTAAAGAACATTTGCATTAATCCAGATTAAGCTATTTGAGCTCAAACTACTAATGATGCAATTAGTTACAAAGCACACTCTGTATGTACAGTGTTATATAATCTTTTTAGAAGCAGGTTATTCATGCTGCCCTCTTTCAGACAGTACATACTTTCACTCTGAAGGCAGCCATATTTGATTGTTTATACAAGAAAAACCTCAAAAAATATAATTGCAAATGTTATCTGTGGTAGATGTCTGCCTTGAGCCATTGCTTTTGAATAAACATATAGTCAGAAGAGCCATTTGAAAAATCAGGCTGGGAAAATTACATTTTTATAATGTCAAATCTTAAAACTGACAATTTGACAAAGCATACCTTTAATGTCTTACTGTATAACCATCTTAAATAAGGTCTGCAAATTAAGCAGCCATTAAAGAAGGTCAGCCTGATGTTTCTCTGAAAAGTCAGCCTGCAATTTTGTACTGACTTGCTTACAAATCAGGATCATAGTAATCTAAGTCTCTGCATGCCCTAAGCATCTTGAGCCCCTTCTAAGTTTGTAGTACACATACTCTCCTCACTGAAACCCCAAACAGGAGTGTAAGTAACTCCTCATGTGTTATTTTACAGATGGACTGTGCTCACTGCAAAGACCTGTGCAGAGAATCTACAGCAGAAATTGTGAACTGGATGGAGAACTGCCATTAGAAAGAGATGGATAGGCATTGACATATATGAGAAATAACTGAGGTAATGTGAACTTTTGTCAAATACAATAGATAGGCTAAAACTCCAATAAATTAAGGATATTTTTACCCTTACTGTGTTATCAGAGATATACAAGAAATGAGGAATTGCACAAATAACCTTACATCTAAGGCATAATGGTGCAGAATACTATATGCTACCAATCACCTGTCTTTCTCTGATAATATAGATTATTGCATAGATATTATGCAATTTGTGTCAGCCTGTTTAAGAATTTAGTATGATTGTTTTAAGGCTGAACATCATTCTTGCAGCAAAGACTGCCTTCTTCAGTAAAGGAACTGAAATGTATCAGCTCCTGCAGACTTGTATTTCCTATGGGGTCCATTACATTGAAATGCAAAAATTTAATATTAGAAAAGTATAAGAGGGTGGCATCATATTTGCACAAAATAAACAGACATGAGAAAATCACAGTTTCATGGACATTTACAGTTCATAGGCTCTATTTACAGCTTACAGGTATTATAAAATATATTATTTTTCTGGGGGAAAAATAAAATAATTTTAAAAGCTACTAGGACCTGCCGGTTTCTTACTGCCAATAAGTTTTCTGCCCACTTTTAATACATAACTGATATTGTTGCATCTCAGAACTGTTTTTTCCAATGCTAGGTTATTCAGATTCATTCAGATCATGAATATTTTCATTTCTAATATGTGACTCAGTGCCCTTCTTATAGATCTATCTGTTTTGTTTGGGGTTGTGTTCAGTCTTCTAGAGACCTAGCTGGATAGATCTCCACTTCAACTAGTGCTTTGAGGGTTGGGTACTGTCGAGACATAGAAATAGAAATAGCCCAATCTGAAAACCCCTATGATTAAATGATCAAAGATAAAGCTGAAAAATATTACAAGGACAGAAATCAAGTCAATGCATTATCAATGAAATACAGATTTAAACAAAGCATATTGATCCAACGTTGGTGATTCTGTGATTCTGACTCCTGGTTCCACAGAGAACCAACAAAAATTCACACCCTGTGTCTGAGAGTGTTGTTCAAAAGCTCCTTGAACTCTCTCAGCTTGGGGCTGTGATTGCTGCTCTGAGGAGCTATTCCAGGGCCTGATTACCCTCATGTGAAGAATCTTTTCTTAACATCCAACCTGACCCCCTCTGATGCAGTTCCACACCATTCCCTAGTGTTCTGTTGCTGTTACCAGAGTAGAGATCAGTGCTGCCCCTCCACTCCCTTCATGAGGAGCTGTGGGCTGCCATGAGGAGCCTCTCCTCTTCTCTGGGCTGAACAAACCAAGGAGTCTCAGCCGCTCCTCCTACATCAAGCTCTCTAGAGCTTTCACCACCTTCATAGCCTTACTGTTTTTAGAAGAGTGTGATTTTATATATATATTTTTCCCCATTAGTCTGGCTTCCTGATTTCTCATGTTCCTTCGTTTTCTGTAGAGTATTTAAGCTCTACTGCTAACTCATAAGCTAAATATAAGGATGTTTGAATTATTTATGTCATAACCCAGTTACAGTCTTGTTAAATCATCTCCCTAAACCCAGAGTATATCATAAATGTAATCAAGAAACAAGTATATGAACTTCTGCTAACTCTCAGTCTAAAGATGTATTACAATAACACACCATCAAAATGCCTGTTGTCATCCTGAAACACATCATCAAAGTAAATCAGGCATGTCTAGTTCCAAGATGGACATATTTCCAAACAAATTTATCTCAGTTAAAATAGTTAAGCAACTTGTGGGTTGAGTGAAAATAAAAGCTCACATACGTCAGTAATATTTTGTTGTGATAAAAATATAGACGTATTTTATAAAAGTAGGGAAGGAATGTTGACATTCATCAAGAGCATACAATCTCATATATATCATTAAATTGGAGGAGCCTGCAAGCAGCTCCTGCTTGGTGCCAACCCTTTTCTAAAAGTGCATCAAGAATTTCATGCAAACATTCTGTTTGACAGTAGAAATCATGTATGTAACTGTTTTCATGTGAAAATAATAATAATAATAATCCCATAATAGCTGGAATGACCAAAATGGAGTCACTTTCTGCAGGTGGACTTGCACAATGTGCTGCAGCCTGACAGAAAATATATTTGATGCTACACAGCTTGGAATTCCCAGCATCTGGTGGAACTCAAACTTATCTAATTTTTATCTGTTTCTCTTATTTTTATACATCTATTTCTTTAATGTGTAAGCTCCAATAAATTGCATTTAGAATGATGCTTTATAGCGTCTGAGTGTTTTTGTTGGGATCATAAGAGATCTGCATCTTCTGGTACAAAATGCTGTTCTTTTGAGGCTTAAACTTTGATGA
This sequence comes from Excalfactoria chinensis, assembly GCF_039878825.1. NCBI lineage: Eukaryota > Metazoa > Chordata > Aves > Galliformes > Phasianidae > Excalfactoria > Excalfactoria chinensis. Next base: position 27,698,979 of record NC_092828.1, on the reverse strand, counting down.
CACTTTTCAGCATCACCACTAGGAATTTTGTGGAGAATGATCTCAGGTAGGAGATCTATTTTTCTCACTCATTTATGTGTTGCTTTAAAACAAGTAGAAAATAACTCTTGGGGGGAAAAAAAAGTAAAGGTCAAGTAAGAGATATGTCAAAAACTTTACTCTGACTCTTATATGAAATCACATAATCAAGTTCTTTTGTTAGCTAGGTAATCATTACAAAGCAACAAAACAGATTCATTTGAGTGTTACTAGATGGTGTATGTAACAGAGAAGAGAGCCTGATGATAGAAAAAAAAGATAACCTGAAACACAGAAAGTGGCTACACATGAAATTCTGACTTTAGATTTATCATAGGTCTGTTTCTGAATAGAATAAAACTATGCATTATCACCTTAGGAAGAAATGAGAGAACAGAGCAAGTGTTTTTAAGGCATTAGTCTAAAACAGACATTTTGGGGGAATACAAGGAGAGCTCAATCACCTCTCATTACAGAAAATTCAAAGCATCTGAATTTTCTTTTAAGCACGTGATACAAAGACTGGCTGAGATTTGTAGTATAGCACCTGAAAGAGTGATAGGGTATGTATCCACATGTTCAATAGAATTCAAATGAGAAAAATAAGAACTTCCTGCTGAGAAAAAGGAAAAAGGATAAAAAGATACTTGCCAAGGTCTTAAAGGAACTAAACCAATATTATTCATCTAAGGACTAATGACACATTATGCCCCATAATAAAACTATTCAATACAAAATGCCAGGAAAATGAAATCCTAAAAGAAATCTAAGGGTAGCATTGCAACATAAAGCTGTAATTACAGATGACCAGGTCAACCACAACATCTTTTCCTGAGGCACAGATCTGATGGGTATATAAGGTCTTTTTTTGGATCTTCCTTAGTTTATGATTTTGCCAAGATGGAGTACATCATAGATTCTGCATTGTTTTTTACCACTATTTTGGTTTTGCAAATAAAATCTGAATGCACCTGGGGGGAGAAGGGATTTAAAAAATAAATACTCAGCTGTTAACAAGATTTCCTCTGTATTTTTCATCTTTATTTTTAGCCAACGGTCACTGTGTTACACGTTTTTTCACAAGGAGAGCCTTAGTATAAAACACAGAAATGTACCTTAGCCATTTTTAAACAAAAAGGTAAGGTAAAAGTAAGATGGAAACTAAAACCAAGTAAGAATTAATTTAGAAGATCAGCATCTTATGAAAAGCTTCAAGTGACACAGAACACATGGTAGGGACTTATCTGAATTGTTTGTCCAAAGGAAACCACTGTTTGTCCAAAAGATAGAAAACTATTTAACAATGAAATAAAAACAGATCAGACATGAGAGAACTCAACTCAAAATGAAACTGGTGGGAAAGGTCAGTTTGCACTGACTTCGCATCTAAGGTAGACAAAAAAATCATGATGAAAACTCCAAAAGTTTACATGAGAAGTGTCTTAAGGTCAGGGCACACAGAAGAAAGGCTATGGTCAGACAATATAAAAGAGAAGGAAGTTTTTGGGAAACAAGAAAATGATGACAGTACATAGCATTACTTTTCTGTGTTCAAAAACAAATGTGAAAAATGTGGGTAGAGAGCAACTACAGTGGGGGAATTCTTCATAGGAGTGATGGACAGAATTGCCTCAGAGGCTGTTATCAGTATGAAAGAAAACAAAGAGTCTACTATTTAATTGAAGTTGGCAATATGAATACAAGGTTATATGCTGCCAAAATAATGGCATTTAAACTGAAAAGGTCAGACTCAAATAATGTAAGAATTTACACTGATTATGTTGCCTTCAATGGGAGCTGAGCACATGAGAATGGGAAATGTAGGAAGAGACACCTGTTAAAATTTCACCTTGGAAAATTATTTATCTTAAGGGTTATCAGCATTACCACAAATGTTCCCCCATTAGAACTGTGCAAAACTAATAAAATTAAGAAAGTGTTAAAAATACCTTCCTGGGAGTACCCAGAATAGTGGATAAAATCCTAAATGAATACAGCTACCCCCTAAGTCATGCCTTAGGGAATGTCTAGCAAAATGAATGGAAAAATTCAAAGAAAGAAATGAGAACCAGCACAAAGTAAACAAAATATTGAAAAGGGGGAAGGAAAAGTAGAAGTCTTCATCTCTGTATTGACCTAAGAAATTGAACTAATACATCAGACGATATTTTCCACTACCATAAGAGGAAAAATTCAAGAAGTCTGTTGCTGCCAAATGTTTTCTTGTTACATCTGCAGTAGTCTGGCAGGTGTCATTAAAAATACATAGCTCATATATATGTGGTGTCCACTCAAAACCCCTCAATTTTTCTCAGACAGCCATTTGGTTTGTATTCAACACTTGGGGTGTTTCAGTAGAAAATATAAACATTTTTGAAGGCCTGGAATGTATGAACATCTGTTTAGGTGACATTTTGACATGAAATGGGTGTAAAGTGGAAAAAGTATATAACCAGAAACTTTGCATAGTTTCAGAAAGAATTCAAGCTATCAGGTTACAGCTATCTTAAAGAAAAATCTAAGATCTGTTCTATGCAAATACTGGTTCTAAGAGTAATTATCACAGCATGAGGCCTGATAACAGCAATAGTAAGACTATCATAAGAGATATCCCAAGAATTTTGAGTCACTTATGGAAAACTGCATCCCATCTAAGTAAGAATTATCAACAAGCATGATCCAATGCATGAAATGGAATTTTAAATGACCATTCATAAAATTTAGGTGAGCAATTAAGATCTAATCTTCAGGGACTCATAATAATCTGTCAATCAGATATTCCCTAGTGACTTCTAATATCACTGACTTCATTCTCCTGCTGCAACGTGATCAAATTAGGTCACATACAACAACAAACCTGAACATGTTCTCAAAGAGAAACATGTTCCCAAAGAGAGAAGAAGAGGCTACTGGCTTTTAATCCATGAAAGTAAAAAATGTAAAAGTTAGTGGTAAGGAGCTAATTCACACTTCCTACCTATCAAATGAGCACTTCTTGTCCCCTTTTTCACTTTTGTAGTAAAGTGATAAAAAAGGTTTTGCAAAATGACAACCTTCTAAAAAAGTTGTATTCTGGACTGTATTTAGTATTATTAAATTTCATAAAGGTGCCACTGAGATATGAGATGTTACCTGCTGACATTCTGCTTAGCATAAAATCAGAAACAAGAATGGTAGAAGGAGATGTTGGAATCACTGAAGAGTAGATGACATACAGAGTCACACACACACAAACACACACACACACAAAGTAAAAAAAAAAAAAAAAAAAAAAAAAAAAAAGAGAGAGAGAGAGAAAAAGTGAAGTGGTTTGGAATCTAAAGCTGTCAGAATTTCATCAGTTAACTGCAGCACAAAAGGTAGCCACTGTGGAAAGTGGAAAGAGATTTTTGTATGTGGAAACACACTAGAAGGGAATAGAAGACACCTTTTCAAAATTCCAACATGGTGACTGGAAAAAGAAAAACAAAACAAAATAAAACAAAAAAACACCTTAGAATTTACTTAGATACATTCCAGTATTTAATGGACTTATTGGCAAAGATCTCAAATAGTAACTCCACTACAAATCACAAGTTAGATTTGAGGTAGAAAAATAAGTATCTTGAGTAGTCTCTGACAATATATTTCTTACACAACTTAATGTGCAAACATCACTGGCCCATTACAGTTAAGAAATGAGGAATTTTAAGGACTATTAAACATTCTGCAAATATATCAGCTGAATGTTATTCAGCGCAGGTGTTCCCATAATTAGGTAACATTGGAAAAATGTAGTGTTCAATGATCCTTGTACTTTGCCCTTCTTCCTGTGCAGGGATGAATATTACCATTCATAATTAACTCAAAACTGTTTCAGTAGAAAAAAAGAACTGAGTGTAAAACAGTTAACTTTTCATTTTTATAACATTTAAAACTATTTTCTAATAATTATTGCATATGTTTTCATTCATATTTACAAATCCTAACTTTCACTGGAAAGAAAAATGCTAATAAGCTGGGAAAAGACTGCTGGATTTTCCCCTATTTCACTTGACCAGAATGGAACTAGAAAGCCCAAAAGATTTTACTGGTTTATATTTTCCAGTCTTGTAATAAAGTATATGATTTAGAATATTAAAAAATTTGTTAGAGATTGTTGTTTGTTGTTTTTCCCAGTCTGAATCACACAGTGATTCCATGCACAGAAACATATAATTACTTTTTTTTTTTTAATTAAATTTGACCATAATCATACAATCTAACAAAAATCCCAGACTTGCAGTGTTGATGAATCTTCTATAAACAGTTACTGAACTTCCTTCCAGGCTCAATTGATTAATAAATTTAACTGTTTGTTCGAGTAAGTTTATTCACAATTATTTACATATTTTACAGCTACCTGGGCAACTTCCATTCAGTGAGATAAGCCTAATGGAATTTGAATCTTTTATAAAATGTGTGTAGGTATTCCAGTTTTAGGCTTACTGAAGTTTCACTTTATCAAGGGACCTGCTATGTCTACAAAATTGTTATGGGACTGTGAGATTAAATGACTTAGACCTGCAAAGATGCAGCTAACATGAAAAAATATATATTGAGAAGAAAACAAATGGAAGGGAATTCCGCATGACAGACTAATAGGAGTTTCATTCTTTGTTTTGTAATTCAGAAGGAGAAGTTTGGAGCAGTGTATTTATTTATTTTCTTTTCTGGAGGGGTGATATGGAGAGCGAAAATTGGGTTACAATACATATCACAAAGAGTTTATAACTATTTGAGGAAATTACATAATATATACATTAGTAAGTACAAGCATTGTACTCAAATATTCAGCAGTTCAAAGTTACTGCAAGTGGTCAAACAACACAAGAAAAAGTGGAAGAAAGTAGAGAGTTGTCCAAGCACCAGACATTTGCATGCTCCTACATTTTAATAATAACAATAACTCTCAAATAAAGAATTTGCAGATCTCAAATTGTTTCCCAAGGTGCTGCATTGCCTCTTCACACCAACAACTGTTAATGCAAAACTTGCTGACCATTAGTGTAAGATTTCCTTGTATGTCAATCTGTGAAGGTATGAGAATGTAGTCTTGGAATTTATATGTAAGCTCATAAGAGAGATGCTGCTTGAGCCTTCCAATCGCATCCAGCACTGGAATATGAAGAAGTTGCCCATTGATGAAGCAGGAGGATCTATAGTCATTCCTGCCTCCAACGTTGTCAGTCTGTGTTACCAGGGGATCCACAAGGTTTTATTTAGCCATGTATCCCTATCAAGATACACAGGAGAAAAAAATAAAAGGAACAAAATCCAGATATTTTGTGTGCCCCCAGTGGCGCAGTGTGTGCCCCCAGTGGCGCAGTGGTTTAAGCTGCTGCCTGCGGCACTGGAGGGCCCGGGTTCGAATCCCCCCTGTGGCGCAGGGGTAGAAGTGCCGCTTCGCTACACAGGGGGCTCGAAACCCGGGAGTTGGACTCGATGATCTCTAAGGTCCCTTCCAACTCGCACGATACTATGATACTATGATACTATGATACTATGATATGATACTATGATATTGGAAAAGAACTTTTTTTTTCCCTTCACATCTATCACACATTAAACTTTCCTGAGTGTTCCTTTTTGTTTGTTGTTTATTTATTTTGTTTTGTGGGTTTTGTTTTGTTTTTCTATAGGAAAGAGCAAAGGAGATGACGGGATATCACACAGCAACACGAGAACACTTAAGAGGTTGTTTAGTTCACATTGTTCACATGAAAACTTGATTTCGATTGCAGTTTCATGATGCGCAATAGGTAAGCTTGCTTATAGTGATGATACAGTATACAGTCCCTCAGAAACCATTCAAGTTTCTCCCATGTAAAGAAGAATATGAAAAGATGATGCAGACCTATACTTTGCAAACAGATGAATATCCACAGTTGTGGAATTCATGAAATTCTTATTAGAATTCTGAAAACAATATATGGAGAGAGTATATATCAAGGGGAGAAAATCATAAAAGGCAATATTCTTTTCAGTTAAACAGCAAGAGATAAATCATCTTTCTGAAGCATAAATGTGATTACAGAATCCACAAGCAGTGGCTTTTGTAAACTTTATGCACTAAAAAATATTTGACTTCCTGAAATATACCTGTGAAACCTAACAAAGCTGTTAGATTTCAAGCCCAAAACAGCTGGCAAAGAACAGATGACTTGTATTATTTATTATCCCCAAGTACTTGACTTCATAAAACTCTCATGTTGATTTGCAAGGGGGTACACTTTTTTAATAGTACAGAG